>NC_088831.1:46032357-46064857 GCF_904066995.2 Poecilia reticulata
GCAGCAGCAGCAGCTGCAGCAGCAGCAGCAGAAGCAGCAGCAGCAGCAGCAGCAGCAGCAGCAGCAGCTGCAGCTGCAGCAGCAGCTCTCACCCAGATCTCTTTCTCTCTCAACAAAACTACAAATGAAGCTGAAATCAAACTTTAATCAAACCTCGTTTTTGCTGCCGAAGCGTCTCTGTTGATGACATGACAGCCATGAAATGACCGACGTGGATCGTCTGGTTGTGGATAGGAACCTTCAGACCCCTGATGAAGAAGAGCGATGAGCTGCCAGACCGAACAGCCCCTGATTTATCGCCTGGCGTCTCCCCACAGAGCCAGAGCCATCAGTTGATCAACACACGGCTCGGTTCAGGCAGGAAACTAGATCTGGAGCCAAGAACAGATCCGCCGGAGGATCAGCCTTCAGAAGATGGATGGAAGCCGAGTTAGTGGAGAATCTGTGTTGTTTTGAATGCTTTGTTGCTGCAGCTGCTTTGTTGCTGCAGCTGCTTTGTTGCTGCAGCTGCTTTGTTGCTGCAGCTGCTCCAGTTGGTTCCTTAGTGGTTAAACTGGGAACCAGTTAAACTGCAAACACAGATGATGTTTTATTGCTGGATTAAATGATTTTATGCAGATGATCCTTTGTAATTTTTTATTTGACATTTTGAGTCATGTTGCTTAGTGACCAGCCTGCTCCTGCTGCAGCGCCCCCCGCAGGCCGGCCGCTGACTCTGCAGCCGGATCATTCAATCCGGCCCAGTGGTGAGGCTGACGGCCGCCGCTGCTCAGTGCTGCAGCAGCTGCTGCAGCACTGCTGCCACCGTCACTAAGCTCCGCCTCCAACGCCGATCCTCGACCTCTGACCTTTTCTCCTGGGTCAAACTGCTTCATAGATCTTTTCTGCTTTGAGTTCCAGCAACAGGGTCAGGGTTTAGGGTCAGAGGTCAGGGTTTAGGGCCAGGGGTCAGAGGTCAGCCCTTCAGATGCCAAAGGAAAACAAAGAACTGCCGTCAGTTCCCGGATCGGCCCACCGACCCGGTCCACCGTCACACCGGGACCTGCAGCACTTCTGCCGCCTCATGAAGCGCCGAACGCTGCTGGACCAGTCGGCCCGACCTCCACCTGTTGCTGTTAGCAGCTTCCTCTCAGGAAACCGGGTCACTGCTACTGATCCGGATCACCAGACACCAACAAATGGACCGGCCAGCTTCAGTCCAGAACTACAACGATCCAAACCGCAGTGAATTAGAATTGGTTTGCAGATCTGCAGGCGGGCGGCCCAAACCAGCAGCCAACAGAACCGAGGATTTCTAAACAATGAAATCTATTAATAAAAGATACTCAGAGCTACGGGATGAGCAGAACCGAACCCGTCTGTGTGAAGCAGTCCAGAACCGCTCCGGTCCATAATTACAGGTTTTCCTCCAGAAACGAAACATAAAAACCTGCAGAGGAAAATTACAGTTTCCCTGAGAGGAAATGTCAACAAGTGGAGAGAATCCTGCTGATCCGTGGGAACGACCAGCGGAACCACAGCAGCGTGGAGCCAGCCGGTTCTGGTTCCGACCCGCTACGGATCGGATGATAATATTTCATATTTCAAATCAATATTTGGTTTTTACCACATTTATAACTATTTTTCTCTGTGTTCTGTGTGACCCGGTTCCATCGGGTTCTGATCGGATCCATTTCACTGATTTTCACTAACTAACTGGAAAAAGTTTAGATTTTTAATAATCATCTGATAATAACTGGTGGCGTCATGAAACCGGTACCGGTACCGGCCCGGTGCTCTGACCCGGTACCGGTTCCTCCTGCGGGGCCAGATCACTCCATGTTTATTAAATCTGACAGATTTGAACTGAAATATTTTAGCTGCATATTCAGAAAAACGTGTAAAAACTTCATCATTTTAGGCAACGAGGCTGAAAATGATTATTTTGAATTAGTTTTAAATGCAGCAGCGTCAATAATGTGCTAATAACAGACGGACAGCCTGCAGAGAACAGCCGGCTGCTAACTACTCACTTTCAGTACTTGGAATAGGCCAAGTACGCTAAACCCCTTGGTCTGGGCATCCTATTAATAATCATAATAACAATAATTGCAGCATAATATCAGAGTTTAATTAGGAAACTGTTTCCCTCCATGCTTGATGTTTGGCTCGGATCGGGTCGGTTCCGGCTCTGCAGTGGACGTGTCTGTACCTGCAGCTCTGGGTCGGGGATGACCCGCTTTGAAGCCCGAGCCAAGAATTCACAGGAGCAGCGAAGAGCGCCGGGAAATCACCACACACACACACACACACACACACACACACACACACACACACATACACAGACACGCACACACACACACAGACACACACACACACACACACACACACACACACACACACACACACACACACACACCACACACACACACACACACAGACACACACCACACACACACACACACACACACACACACACACACACAGACACACACACACACACACACACACACACACACACTTCTCCCTTTGTAACGTTTCTATGTTCTTGATCTTGTGTTTCCTGCCAACACGTAAAAATGAGCAGAAGCTAATGCTAATGCTAATGCTAAAGCTAATGCTAATGCTAAGATGACTGTCTTCTCCTTCCAGCTGACGGCTCAGAGTCTCGCTAACAGCAAAACTCTCGGTTTCTGATTCTGCTGCATTTTATTCCTGTAAAGTTCGAACACTGAGCAACGCGTGACGTGACATGAAGTTCATTCAAGTCGAGAAAATTAGGAATATTTTGTGCTAATTGGATTAAAAGCTAGAGGGAAATCTGAGCTAACGTCAGGGGTTAGCATGCTAATGTCTGTGCAGCAGGCAGTGAAAAGCTGCAGCAATAAAAAACCAGGATCAGGTCTCTGTTAAAACGGGCCGGTTGGGTTTGGACCTGCAGCAGGGCCATCCCTGGAACCAACTCTTCATCGTCCAGAACTTTTTAGGACGTTTGACCCACAGTTTGACCTTTGACCCACAGAACCGCTTAGTGGGCCAGTTCTGATGTAAGACGGTTCATTTCTGCTTCATGTTTTTAATGAAGACAGAAGATTCCCCAGGACCTGTGGACCCAGCAGGACAGCGTCTCAGCAGGACAGCGTCTCACCAGGACAGTGTCTCAGCAGGACAGCGTCTCAGCAGGACAGTGTCTCACCAGGACAGTGTCTCAGCAGGACAGTGTCTCAGCAGGACAGCGTCTCACCAGGACAGTGTCTCACCAGGACAGTGTCTCAGCAGGACAGCGTCTCACCAGGACAGTGTCTCAGCAGAACAGCATCTCAGCAGGACAGCGTCTCAGCAGGACAGTGTCTCACCAGGACAGTGTCTCAGCAGGACAGCGTCTCACCAGGACAGTGTCTCAGCAGGACAGCGTCTCAGCAGGACAGCGTCTCACCAGGACAGTGTCTCAGCAGGACAGTGTCTCACCAGGACAGTGTCTCAGCAGGACAGCGTCTCACCAGGACAGCGTCTCACCAGGACAGTGTCTCAGCAGGACAGTGTCTCAGCAGGACAGTGTCTCACCAAGACAGTGTCTCAGCAGGACAGTGTCTCAGCAGGACAGCGTCTCACCAGGACAGTGTCTCACCAGGACAGCGTCTCAGCAGGACAGCGTCTCAGCAGGACAGCGTCTCACCAGGACAGTGTCTCACCAGGACAGTGTCTCAGCAGGACAGTGTCTCAGCAGGACAGCGTCTCAGCAGGACAGTGTCTCAGCAGGACAGCGTCTCACCAGGACAGTGTCTCACCAGGACAGTGTCTCACCAGGACAGCGTCTCACCAGGACAGCGTCTCAGCAGGACAGTGTCTCACCAGGACAGTGTCTCAGCAGGACAGTGTCTCACCAGGACAGCGTCTCAGCAGGACAGTGTCTCAGCAGGACAGCGTCTCACCAGGACAGCGTCTCACCAGGACAGTGTCTCACCAGGACAGCGTCTCACCAGGACAGTGTCTCACCAGGACAGCGTCTCACCAGGACAGCGTCTCAGCAGGACAGCGTCTCAGCAGGACAGCGTCTCAGCAGGATAGTGTCTCACCAGGACAGTGTCTCAGCAGGACAGTGTCTCAGCAGGACAGTGTCTCAGCAGGACAGCGTCTCACCAGGACAAAATGAACCAATACATAAATGTATTGGTTCATTTTGACATCTGAAGCTGCAGCTGGTTTGGGTCCCACTGGGAAAACCTGGAGGCTCAAGAATCACTGAGTCCGTGATGAATCTGCTGACCAGTCCACCCAGTAAGACTGGAGATTGGGGTCAAAGTTCACCTTTCAGCAGGACACCACCTTGAACCTGCAGCCAGAGGTATTATGGGATGGTTTAGGTCAGAGCAGATTCATGGTTAGAATGGCATAGTTAAAGTTCAGACCTGAATCCAACTGTGGAAATTCTGCAACTGCAGCAATGTCATCACAAATCACCAAATGTTAAGGTCATGTGACCCGATGGCAGGTCATGTGACCCGATGGCAGGTCATGTGACCCGATGGCAGGTCATGTGACCCGATGGCAGGTCATGTGACCTGCCGGTCAGAATATGTGGAGGAAGCAGTTGCACATGTGAACACCTGGAGGACCCAGAGGACTCGCTGGGAGTCGGGTTGCAGCGTCTCGGCCTGCAGGCACGGTGGGACGCAGTGAGACAGAAGGACAGACGGAGGACAACGGTCCCCGTGTCCCTCGTCCATCGCTGCTTCCACATCGTTTTCACTGAACTGGTCCGGCAGGACCAGACACGTCCCCCTGAGACATGAGCAACCTGAGCTGCTTTCACAACAGACAAGGTCCTTAATCCCAGATTAGCGTCTGCTCAGGATGTCGCAGCATTAAGGGATCGCTGTGCAGAATCAAATCAAAAATCTTTCTTTGTTTTGCTCACAGATGTAATTTATGGCTGTTAGCTTGAAGCTAACTGATCGACGCTAGCACCAAGCGACACCGTGTCCGGCTCACTCAGGAGTCCCTCCAGCACTTCGCCATCGTTTCAGTGACTCATGATAATCATAATCACTGGCTTTGTGAAGCTACTTTAGGAATATTAGCAAGAAATGTTCCAGAATTTTTAAACTCCATCCAAAATCTACATATCATAGATAAAAAATGAGGGAAAAATCAAGCTAACACTTTTACGGTTTTACTCGCTGCATCAATGTTGGACTTTAACTTGACATGACGCGAGTCTGAGAAAGCAGATGAATGAGACACACGCCACCTGCAGGTGGGATTTAGCATCACTTCAACTCAATGGTTTTTTTTGTGGGAACTTTGCAATAATGTATCAACTTCGCATTTGCACAAAACGGGATTGCTTCCAGAATCTCAGAATCAAGAAAAACTGGAAGGATTTCAGAAGGAGCAGCAGCCAGATCGTTTCCACGCCTTCTTCCTGAAAGCCCCGCCCACATCTTCCTGTTTGCCCCGCCCACATGTATGGTCATGTTTTAACTCCTTCACCTTTCATGCAGTTTTGCTGAAAACCGTGTTTCGGCGGTGATGTGTTTGTGCCGTGACGCTATGAGCGCACGTCTCCATGGAAACAAACGATAATTTGTAATGTTGAACGTCTAATTAAATACATGTCTAACAGCTCCTGCTCCTTGTGTATGGTAAACCAGGAAGACCAAAGAGTGCCAGGGTTTGTACCATTCATGGAAAACCTGGAAAGTCATGGAATTTACAAATAAGGGCAAAAAAAAAAGTTTTTCTCTCTATGGTGCATGTTTCTATGGTTCTCGTCTCGACTGTTGACGACTCTGGATTTTATTTCTAGACCCATCCATCCATTTTCTAACACCTTGTCCCTCAGTGGGGTCAGAAGGTGCTGCTGCCTCTCCGGCAAACGTTTTGGGCGAGAGGAGGGGTCACCTGGACAGGTCACCAGTCTGTCGCAGGGCAACCCAGAGACACACAGGACAAACAACCATGCACGCAACACACACACACGCACACACACACACACACACACACACACACACACACACACACACACACACACGGGCGCGGTATAGGAAGGGAAAGTGATAATTTTAGGGGTCCTGACCAGCAGGGGGCCCTCCACAATTTAATTATTTATTTTTTGTTCATAGAAATAAAATAAAAAAATCGTGGTCCTGTCAATTACAAAATTAATCATATTGTATTTTCAAAGATTGTGTTTAACAGTAAAACTTTTGTTGCTCCTCTTGAGTTAAATCAAAGCTTAACGCAGGTCTTGGTTTTCAACAGCCATTTATTGTGGACACGTCTTTCAAAGTCCCTAAAAATGCCGTCAGAACTACAAAAAGGCAACACAAACCTAAATCAGTTCACAATAAATGGTGAATTTACATAAATAAAAGATAAAAAAATAAACAAAGCTGTACTTCATTAGCCGCATCGACTCCAGAAGAATAAAGATTCATTTCTAACAGCTTCTCAGCTTGAATGGCCATGTGGCTCTAAGTGCGCCAGCTAATGCTTCCCTGGGCAACACATGGTCTGCGGAACAAAACAAAAGTTCCCCCTCCACATTTGAATATACACTTAACATAAATTAAATAAAATTACCTCACATTTAAACTTTAAGTTTTACATTAAATAAAATCTAACTCCTGCCACCTTAAATTAAACAACAACAACAACAAAAAAAACAATAAAAAATAAACCAGATACGGTTATCTTGACAGCAGCTACAAATGTAATGTTCCCAGACCAGAAACACAGACCCATATCTGCCCTGATCCCCCATATCTGCCCTGATCCCCCATATCTGCCCTGATCCCCCATATCTGCCCTGATCCCCCATATCTGCCCTGATCCCCCCTATCTGGGCTAAATGGTTCGTTCCTGCTGGGAGCTTCAGAGAGACGCTGTTAGCGGCAGACAGTAGAAAACACGAACGACTGGCTGTTAATATGCTGCTAAGAAAAGTTATAAAATCAGGTTTTCAAAAGAAAGAGAATGAGAGCGAAAAAGGCAAGAGTGTTAATTTATAACCCAGTTTTTCTCCAAGAGAGGTGAGTAGACTGTGTGACATCATCAACCATTTAGCATAGTTAGCTTAGCTACAAACTACTGTTTGCCTCCTTTTCACTAGCATTTGATGAATTAATCAGCTAGCATAGCACAGAGCTGTGCTGCAGCTAGCATAGCACAGAGCCGTGCTGCAGCTAGCATAGCACAGAGCCGTGCTGCAGCTAGCATAGCACAGAGCTGTGCTGCAGCTAGCATAGCACAGAGCCGTGCTGCAGCTAGCATAGCACAGAGCCGTGCTGCAGCTAGCATAGCACAGAGCTGTGCAGATTCAAACTGTGAATGCTCAGTTTAGTTAGCATAGCGACCAGTGATGGCAGATAAACGGTTTCCTGTAATGCTAAGTTGTTTCTCCACCATTAGCACATTTAGCAGTGAGTGAATGAGGATGATTGACAGCACTAAGACCCTCCTCCTGGTTCTGATTGGTTGTTTTGGTCAGAACGGTGCATCACTTTAACCAGTAATTGAGGAAGCAGATGGAGGAGATTGATTGTTTTCAGATTATCTGCCTCATAACAAACTGCTACATGGTGACAGCTGTAACAAATATGGAGAAACATATTTTATTAAAGTTAAACTGCAGCCTGAATAAAATGCAGCTACTAGCATGTTTAGAAGTCTGGATTGCTTCATGTGTATTTTGCTCGTTGCTATAGACTGTTGCCATGGAGACGTTTCAGTATCTAAACTAATAGAAAACATTAACAACCTACCAGCATCCTGGATGTGGACTGTTGGATGATAAATTCATGAGCAGTAAATATTGAGCTGATTATCAGTATTGACCCAAACTAAGCAAAGCAGATGCAGCCTTTAAAACTGTGATGATTTTTATGGGTCAATTAGACTCAAAACGTTGGAACAGCAGCTGCACAGGGGCCCAAACAAGTTTTTTGTCAGGGGGCCCAAGATTCCTGGCGGTGCCCCTGCACACACACACACACACACACACACACACACACACACACACACACACACACCTAGGGAGAATTTAGAGAGACCAATTAACCTGACAGTCATGGTTCTGGACTGTGGGAGGAAACCGGAGAACCCGGAGAGAACCGACCATGCAGAGGGAGAACATGGAGACTCCATGCAGAAAGACCGGGAATCGAACCCAGGACCTTTTTGCAGTGCTACCAACTGCGCCACTGTGCAGCCCCAGTTGATTTATCAACATCTTTGTTTTCAGTGGATGTAAAACATACCGATTCGAATCCAAGCCATAACGTGACTCACTAATGACGTGTTTCCGCCGTCAGCCGTCCCCCCTGTGACTCTGAGACATGCGCAGTTTGTCTCAGAGCGGGAGAAGACGTCCGGCTAACCGCCGGTAATAAGCCATGAGCATCAGGGAGGGATTTCTCACATGGCGGACAACAGAAAGTATGACAGCGGGACGCAGGAAAGAAAGACATGAGCGGGACAGAGAGGTGATAAAGAAAATATCTAAGCTAACTGGGTTTTATGAAGTCATATTGGACATGGAGCAGAACCACCGTCCCTCTCTGCGTTTTGAGCGTCAGGCGCGTCTGATTTACTTTCAAAGTCTACGTTGCGGCGCGTTGGACTTTGAATGTAAACCAGACGCGCCTGACGCTCAAAACGCGTTTGGTGTGAACGCACCATTAGCCTCCAGCTAGCAGCGGCAGGAGGAACCGTCCTACTGCTGCAGCCGAAGGTCAAAGCGAACAAATGAGCTCGAGTGGGTCATGCCCTGCCCTGACCTGCAGATGAAATCCAGTCCTAAAGTAAAAGTTTTGACCAGGTTTGGCTGTCAGAGGGGAAATACTCAGCCTGACTGTCTGAGCTTGGTGGAAATAAACCTGATAATTACAGAGAACAATTCAGGTGATAAAGATTGAAAGGAGAAAGGGAGACAGATAAAAAAGATGAAGGATAAATAAATACAGTACATGGAGAATGAATAGAGAACATTGTCAAGTTTTTCTTCCTTAGGCATGTTCTCTCAAATATGTAGACATGTTCAAGGTGTTCCAGTATTTCCTTAATAACCACTAAATGTACACTGATTACAGTAATCAACCGTTCTGCAGACAGATCAAAAAGAAAGCAGCGGTGCACTGACTGCAGTTTTATGGCCGTCTTTGAAAGACCTGACATGCTGATTTGTTTTGTTGGAGCAAAATATAGTGAAAAAGTCACTAAGTTGGTGTGACTGTTGTAAACCGTGCAAATAGAGAGTTGACCTGGTCTGTCTTGGCAGAGCAACAGGAGACGGTGGCTGATTACGGTAGAGGCCCCACAGTGGCTCAGGCCCCGGGGCCCACGCCCTCCTGAGTCCGGCCCTGTGTTGCACAGACAATACTGTGACCAAAGTCTGCAATACATTGATGCAACATTCAGGAACGATCCGATTCCTCTGAACGATTCTTTACTGTGAACGATAGTAAAGAGCTGGTTCTCAGTTCTTTGTTTCTGTAATGCTCTGCACACACTGCAGTAGCTATTATTATATTAAAAATCTACATTTATCATCGAATTAGCTTCTGATGGAAAGTGTTGCAGTCTGTGTTGCAGCAATCTAGAGTCATAGATCCAGAGTCATAGATCTAAAGTTACAGATCTATAGTTACAGATCTAGAGTTATAGATCTAAAGTTAGAGATCTAAAATCAATGCACAGCTTCAGTTATTACAACTAAAACCATCGATCAGCCCGAAACCTGGGAGTAGTGATGACCTCTGACCTGAACCTTCAGAGCCACATAAAGAGAACTGATGTCTCAGATCAGAGAAACTCATCCTGCGTTTATCTTTAGCCGCATTGATTCCTGCAACAGCATCTTCACAGGTCTGACTAACAAATCAATCCTCCAGCTGCTGCTGATCCAGAAGCTGCTGCTGCTGTTCTCACTAAAACCAGGAAGATGGAGACATAACTCCAGGTTTAAAGTCCCTCCTCTGGCTCCCTGTAGCTCAGAGAATAGACTTTAAAATACTGATGTTAGTTTATAAATCACTGAACGGTTTAGCACCACAACACATTAAAGATCTGTTATTACTGCACCAACCGTCTAGATCAGGGGTGGGCAGCTCCAGGCCTGGAGGGCTGGACTCCTGCAGCCTTTAGATGTGTCTCAACTTCAACACACCTGAGTCAAATAATGAGGTCGTTAGCAGAACCTGACGGCACCGAGGAGGAGATTCAGCTCCTGGATCCAGGTGTGTTGGACCAGGGAGACATTAAGAGCTGCAGGACACCGGACCTCCAGGACCAGGATCGCCCACTCCTGGTCTAGACACCTCAGGTTCTGGTTCTGGTCCTGGTCTGCATCCCCGGAACCAGAACCAAACGAGGAGAAGTAGAATTCAGCTTCCATGCATCACAAATTTGGAACAAACTTCCAGAAAACTATAAAACAGCTGAAACACTGAGAGCCTTTAAATCTCGACTTCAAACCCACCTGGTTAGAGCTGCTGATGGCTAAATAAAGGTTAGAGTTTTGATTTTTATTTGATTGTTTATTACTCTGTGATTTTGTTTTTAATGATGTAAAGCACTTTGAAATGCCTTGCTGCTGAAAGGTGCTATACAAATACAATTTTATTGATTGATTGATTAATTGATTGGTGGTTCTGATGGACCTGATGGTTCTGGTGGTTCTGATGGTTCTGGTGGTTCTAGTGGTTCTGATGTTTCTAGTGGTTCTGATGTTTCTGGTGGTTCTGGTGGTTCTGATGGACCCCTGCCTCCGTTTGGGCCCGGCGGTCGGTCCCTCTCTCTGCCCGCCGTGGTTCCTGCGGCTCGGTTCTGGCCGCTCCTCCTCCTGTGTTAGTAATTCATGAGGCCCAAACCGGATCCTGCGCCTCATTATGAGCCGTTTTCATCGCCCTAATGCAAACATGAGCTCTTGTCATTCACAGAGGGGCTCGTTGGCCTCATGGGGTCCAGCTGCTTCTCTCTTCAGCAAGGTTATAAAAATTCAGCCTACATGGCACTCCGTGGTCATAACAGCATCCATAATTCATTCCATGGCCATCTCAATATTTTCTTCTCTTGTTTGAAGAACTTGAGGTTCCTTTTGTGGAGGTGCCAGCTTCTGGACCGGCCCAGTTTCTCCTCAAACATCCCTAAACAATTAATGATGGCAGGCCACCAAGTCCATCATTAGGCGCAAATAAAGCCACACTGTCATACGACATCTAGTTAGCATTTCAAAGACGACCCCCGCCTGGACTCGCTCCTGCTCCACGCCGGCCACTGCCATGCCAAGCAGGTTTTAGTAATTCATGAAATTTACACTCGGGAGGTGAGACAACCGTCCTTCGCCCTCATTAGAGCTTTTCTCATCACAAATTCTCTGACATGTCGGCTCCGACTCCGGGTCGGACTCTTTTCATGAGCCAGCTGGCTTCTCACCATCCCACACTTCCTGTTCCTGTAGCGCACATCCGCCACAACAACCGGAGAGAGAACAACCGGAGAGAGAACAACCGGAGAGAGAACAACCGGAGAGAGAACAACCGGAGAGGCAACAACCGGAGAGAGAACAACCGGAGAGAGAACAACCGGAGAGAGAACAACCGGAGAGAGAACAACCGGAGAGAGAACAACCGGAGAGAGAACAACCGGAGAGAGAACAACCGGAGAGAGAACAACCGGAGAGGCAACAACCAGAGAGAGAACAACCGGAGAGGCAACAACCGGAGAGAGAACAACTGGAGAGAGAACAACCGGAGAGAGAACAACCGGAGAGAGAACAACCGGAGAGGCAACAACCGGAGAGAGAACAACCGGAGAGAGAACAACCGGAGAGGCAACAACCGGAGAGAGAACAACCGGAGAGAGAACAACCGGAGAGAGAACAACCGGAGAGAGAACAACCGGAGAGAGAACAACCGGAGAGGCAACAACCGGAGAGAGAACAACCGGAGAGGCAACAACCGGAGAGGCAACAACCGGAGAGGCAACAACCGGAGAGAGAACAACCGGAGAGGCAACAACCGGAGAGGCAACAACCGGAGAGGCAACAACCGGAGAGAGAACAACCGGAGAGAGAACAACCGGAGAGAGAACAACCGGAGAGAGAACAACCGGAAAGGCAACAACCGGAGAGAGAACAACCGGAGAGAGAACAACCGGAGAGGCAACAACCAGAGAGAGAGAACAACCAGAGAGAGAACAACCGCAGAGAGAGTAACTAGAGAGAACAACTGGAGAGTCTACCTCTGCTCATGCTGCTGGGTGACGGTTTCTTGGGAATCTCGGAGAAGCTGCTCCCATCCGGACCAGAACCTTTGACCTCCTTTTTGTCCATGCTGCTGAATCCACCTGGAGAGAAACAAGACACAGGTAGATATTAGACTGGTAGATAGATGATAGACAGGTGATGAGGTGGTCAGCAGGTAGACTCTGTGTCTGCAGCATAACTAGAAGTGCATATATATATATATATATATATATATATATATATATATATATATATATATATATATATATATATATATATATATATGCTGCGGGGTCACGGGGTCGTGGGCTGGTCCACATGACAACACGTTCTCGTGTCGGAGAGAAAACCCAAAGCCTCGGAGGCGTGCCATTTGTTTGACTTGGTTGGAGCAACAGCATCGTCGTCTGCAGAGAGCAAACACAGCAGCAGGTTGAAAGGAGATTTGCTCCCGACTCCTGGGTCAGGGTCAAAGGTCAGCGCTGTTTGATGAAGGCCTGACTGTCTGTTGGAGCTGCAAGAAGTCAACTGAGTGTGCTCTGCCACATTTGATCCATTTCTAACCACAAAGTTCAGTTTTACTCGGAGCAGTGGAAGGAAGCAACTGAAGTCTTTAAACCATTTATAGAAGTAACAATCTGAAAAGTGTGGCAAGCAATTATATTCATCCTGTTTGAGTCAGAACACAGTGGAGCCTCCTCTGCAGCTCTGCTGGGTTTGTTCTCCTTTAGATCAGACTGGATGGAAAACAGCAGTTTTCTTCCCACAGAGCCAAAGTTGGATTCAGATCTGGACTTTGACTAGGCCATTCTAAACCATGAGTCTGCTCTAAACATCCCATAACACCTCTGGCTGCTTGTTTTTAATAACTTTTTCCAAGAAGAAAACTAAACAAAACAGGCATTGTGCAAATTGTCCTGCTATCAGTAAAACTATCTTTAACAGACTGATAACATATGGAGGCTCTGAAGAGGCTAAATTATGCAAAGAGCCAAAATAAAACCTCAACATTGCCAAAAGATTAAAGTATAAAACTTAACATTCAAAGGCAAATACAGGATCCATTACAATAAACAATCCAGAGTTACTGAATGAAACCTTCCTGTTAGCATGGCGGCTAGCTGATTACTGCTAGTTCTGAGTGGCTGTTTCTGACTGAGCGGAGTAATTATGCAGAGCAGGGAGGAGATCCATTATTTTTTATAGATTATCTGTCTCATGTTAGGACAGCGAAAGTTTTAATACGTATGTAAAATGTATTTTTTAGGTTAGATGCTGCAGCTTTAAGCAGAGGTTCGGTGTGAGAGTCACTACCAGGTGGAGCAGAAGCGGCGCTCCGTCTGTGAAATATTACTACCTGTAGCGTAGCAGCGGTTCAACAGCGAGAGCAGAACCAGCGTCTTACATCGCAGCTCCAAGACTTAAAACATTTAGCGGGTTATTTGTTTAGCTTTCTGACCATCATGCTAATCCAGGTGAGTGTTTGTAGCTGTGCTGCTTTACCTGCTATCTGATCCTCCATGTCTTTTTTACTGCAGTGAGCCTCGATGTAGCCAAACTCCGTCAAGTATGTCATTGTTTTTATGCCGTATTAGCTTCGTTGTGTTGATGCATTTTGACCTGCTTCAATTTTCCGCCGCAACACGAAAACTTCCCCAGTCACTCAGTGCGTCATAGTTATAGTTCCACATGCTTAGGATTTGTTGCTGCGCGTTTGCAGAGTGAAGGAAAGAGGAGACCAGCTGCACAGGCAGGCTGAGAAATGAGAGGCAGGTGATTGGCAACAAGAGCCAATGATCGCCGATCACCGATCATAGACTTTTTCACGGAAATCGGCCGATTATGATCGGTGGCCGATCGATCGGCACACCTGTAGTCTCCAGGTTTTCCTCCAGGACTGTCCTGGTTTAGATCTCTGCAGCTCCTCCAAATGGCGACAGCTATATTTCATGAGTCACTAGACTGTAGAAAGGTTTCCAAATCAGACTCTCTTGAAGATTTGGGAATTGAGGTAAAGGGCCATAAAAAAGCTCTGACACAAACTCCCAAAATGAATTATTTTATTGACCTTAAAGAGTTTCTATTTGTAATATTCACTGATTATTACTGTTTAATAATTGTGGGAGATTTCAACATCCATGTTGACAAACCCAAAGACAGAGAATCAAAAAGCTGATGAGGCACTTTAAATCTGGAGCTGATGATCAGTCAGGATGTGACTGATGTTTGATCCATTCAGTTTTATCAGTCAGCCAAACATTTCATCACTTCTTCAACTCGCCTTTAAACACTCACCGGACACTTTATTAGGTATGCCAATCACATGGCAGCAACTTAATGCTTGTAGGCATGTCGACATGGCCAAGACAGTCTGCTGCAGTTCAAACTGAGCATCAAAATGTGGAAGAAAGGTGATTTAAGTGACTTTGAAAGTGGCATGGTTGTTGGTGCCAGACGGGCTGGTCTGAGTATTTCAGAAACTGCTAATCTACTGGGATTTTCACTGATGAGTCTTGATTTGTGCTGCGACATTCGGATGGCCGGGTCAGAATTTGGTGTCAACAACATAGTAGAGTGGATCCATCCTGCCTGGTGTCAACGGTTCAGGCTGGTGGTGGTGCAGTGGTGTGGAGGATATTTTCCTGGCACACTTTGGGTCCATTAGTACCAATTGAGCATCATGTCAACACCACAGCCTACCAGAGTATTGTTGCTGACCATGTCCATCCCTTATGACCTCAGTGTACCATCTTCTCATTGCTACTTCCAGCAGGATAACGCTCCAGGTCATAAAGTGCGACTTATCTCAGACTGGTTTCTTGATTATGAGTCCACTGAACTCGACTGGCCTCCACAGTCACCAGATCTCAGTCCAATAGAACCTTTGGGATGTGGTGGAACGAGATCCACATCCTGGATGTGCAGCCAACAAATCTGCAGCAACTGCCTGAGGCTATCATGTCAATATGGACCAAACTCTGAGGAATGTTTCCAGTACCTTGTTGGATCAATGTCACCAAGGATTAAGGCACTTCTGAAGGCAAAAGGGGACCAACTGGTACTAGCCAGGTGTTCCTAATAAAGTGGCCAGTGAGTGTATTATAACCATCTAGATCAGTGGTGCCCAAAGTGGGTCCTGGAGGCATCCTGCATGTTTTACTCTCTCCCTGGTGGAAGAAACAACCTTCTCAGCAGGTCAGTGCTCTCCTCTAATGAGCCGTCATTGGATCCAGGTGAGGTAAACCAGGGAGAGAACTAACCCTAACCTGTTAAACCAGGGAGAGAACTAACCCTAACCTGTTAAACCAGGGAGAGAACTAACCATACCTGTTAAACCAGGGAGAGAACTAACCATACCTGTTAAACCAGGGAGAGAACTAACCATACCTGTTAAACCAGGGAGAGAACTAACCATACCTGGTAAACCAGGGAGAGAACTAACCCTAACCTGTTAAACCAGGGAGAGAACTAACCCCCCAGGACCCACTGGGGCTCCACTGCTCTAGATCAGTGTTTCCCCACCCTGGTCCTCCAGGCTCACCGTCCTCCATGTTTTATTGGTTTCCCTGCTTTAATGTGCCTAATTCCACTGATTGCAGTTCAGCAAACGCCTGTTGATCAGTCATCGATTGAAACCAGCTGGACTGAAGCAAGGAAATACCTGAAACATGCAGGCAGTACCCAGCCAGAAACACCTGCAACGACAAATTTATAGAGAAAATATAAAAATCTGAAGATTAATCTGCACATCAACACTAAATCTAGTAGCAAAGCTAAAGCCAAACTTAAAAAAAATATTCAATTTCAACTACTTAATTATAAAAGCCTAGAAGAAATTATAAATCAATTAATCTCGTCTTCCTGCTGTCTGGATATCCGACCCACAGTTTTCTTTATGAAAGTCCTGCTTTCATTACGAATGATCTGATCTGAACACTCGGCTCTCATCAGGTGTTTCAAACACAGCAGGTATCAAACGAGTGGAATCGTTCTGGATCAACCTCAGCGCATCTCCAACCTCCGTTCATCAGCCACATTACTGGAAAAGCTGCTAAACAGTTAACCAGCCGCTTCCAGTCTGGTTCCCATGGTTACCGCAGACCTGAGACTGGCCTAGTCCAAGAGTTTAGTGACGTCCATATAAACACAGACGGTAGAACCACAGTGCTGGTTCTGGTTCTGTTGGACCTCAGTGTTGTTCATGACATATTACTGAACCGACTGGAGAACTGGGTCGGACTCTCCAGTCCAGAACTCAACTGGTTCCAGTCCAACATGAAGAACTGGGATTTCTTTGTTTCAAAGGGAAACTTCTCATCCAGAGGTCAGAGGTCACATGCGGTGTACCCCAAGGCTCCATCCTAGGACTCCTCTTATTCTATATCTATTTTCTCTCACTCTTGCTCTCAGGTTACAACAGGAAATAAGATCAATTACCATGACAACCCAGATGATACACAGCTCTACGTTATGATGTAGACCTGAACCTTCAGAGCCACATTAAGACAGTCACAAAGTCGGCCTTCCATCACCTGAAGAACATCTCCAGGGTTAGAGGACTGATGTCTCAGATCTAGAGAAACTCATCCATGTGTTTATCTTTAGCCGCATTGAGCAGCGTCTTCACAGGTCTGACTGATAAATCAATCAAACAGCTGCAGCCGATCCAGAAGCTGCTGCAGCCGATCCAGAAGCTGCTGCTGCTGCAGCCGATCCAGAAGCTGCTGCAGCCGATCCAGAAGCTGCTGCAGCCGATCCAGAAGCTGCTGCTGCTGTTCTGACTAAAACCAGGAAGATGGAGACATAACTCCAGGTTTAAAGTCCCTCCTCTGGCTCCCTGTAGCTCAGAGGATAGACTTTAAAATCCTGATGTTAGTTTATAAATCACTGAACGGTTTAGCACCACAAGACATTAAAGATCTGTTATTGCTGTACCAACCGTCTGGACCCCTCAGGTTCTGGTTCTGGTTCTGGTTCTGCTCTGCATCCAGAACCAGAACCAAACATGGAGCAGCAGCATTCAGCTTCTATGCACCATAAATCTGGAGCAAACTTCCAGAAAACTGTAAAACAGCTGAAACACTGAGTTGCTTTCAGGCTAAACCAGCTATTTGGAGTTTATTTGTAATAAGTGGAAAGCTGATCAACCTTTTTGATGCATATTGATGATTTTGATAATATTTGACAAAATGTAATGTTTGCTGCTTGTTTCATAATTTGTGACTGTCTTTAAACCGCCTTGTTGCTGAAATGTTCAACCCAATAAGGTTGACTCGACTTGCTCCGATCCGTCCGTGTCCTGGCAGGTCTTGACTCGGCTGGATTTTTTTATTCCGAAATAAAGTTTGACTTGCTATGAAGACTTGAAGATGTGATGTGTCAGAGGACACAGTGAACCGTGTCAGTTGTGTCATAAACCCGTTTCAGCTGAACTGAAGTCCAGATCAGCATCGTGAGCTGATCCTTCGGCAGTTGATTGCTCAGTGATCTGCTGAGCCTGAATGTGTGAAGAGCTGCTTTGGCTTCCTGTGGATTTCCAACATGTCGTCCTCCAGCGAGAGCCGTGTCTACCGGGGCGGTGCCGGTCACCTGTCAGGGCGCCAGGGTAAGCCGATTAGAGGTGGGTGACCAGCAGCTTTAGGAAGCTTGTTTTTCCCTCCTGCCTGAAGCGTCCAGCAGCGAGTCGCCTTGTCTGGGAAACGGTGACTCCAAAGCTCTGCAGCAGAGCGCACCCTGGGGGCTTAGAGAGGAACAACCAGCGGTCTCAGGAACATCTGGCAGCTCCCTGCATGCTGCTACATCTACTGCTCTCCGGTTGGGTCTCTGAAACAGGAGCCAGGTTCTGGTGAAGTGTTGTGGGGCCGGCAACACAAACGGTCATCACCAGACGGAAAGGAATCGTTTCTTGTTAAATTCAGGGAAACTGGAAAGTAAACCTTAAATTAGCTTTGAAAAATGTCCTGAAGTTCACCCGTCCTTAATTCAGCGTCCCTGCAGACCAGACCCGAGGACAGGGACGTCCAGCTCTGACAGGCAGGTCCAGCTGTCAGGAAGCAAACGGACAGATGGCGTCGGCCAAAGGTGAACCAACAACAAGGATGCGCTGCTTCTTCTGTCTGCTGGTCGGCGGGACGAGCGCCTCCTGATTCCACCCAGAGTCATGTGACCGCAGAGAGCCGGATTGGGCCTGTTTCTCTGAGACATCAACAAGGTTTATGGAGGAAAGGTTGGTCTTCCGACCCGCTGCAGAAACATCCCAGTGGAACAACGACTCCAGAAACCAGAAGGTACTCTGCGTCAAAGTTTTCACTATTTAAATCTTGATCAAACATTTTCCATTCTTTCAGGGTTATTTAGTTTGGTTCTTCCTCCACAGTCAGCCCACCTGGTCCAGAGGTGAAGGGTCGCCGGCTTCCAGCCCTCAGCACTGATCATGAACTGAGCTCCACCTGTCAGGTCAGCAGCAGGATAAATGGAGGATCCAGAATGATGAATATGAAACTTCTTACACATCTGACATGTTCCGTCACCTAGTAATGTCCAACATTCAATTTTAAATATAATTTAGTTTAAAAATACTCTCCATCTCCCGCTTCATCCACCATTGTTACAAGAACAAATATTTCCTCTTCGACCAGCAATACATCTTGGGAAATGGTGGGCAGAGTAGGAGGAAGAGCTTTCGCTGCTTGGCTGTGACAGAATCAGCCTTCGAACGACGCAGGTCCTGAATCTGGACTCAAGCTAACGGTGCTACCAACCAGCTCAGGTCAGGAACGTAAGGTAAGGTCATTTTATTTATATAGCACATTTTCAGCAACAAGGCAGCTCAAAGTGCTTTACATGAATTAGAAGGAAAAACAAACAAAATAACAAACCAAAGGAAATAGCAAAAGAAGAAAAATAATCTAATAATGTTGATCTAAAGCAGAGGTCTCCTTCTCGCGGCCCGCGGGCCAATTGCGGCCCGCAGGACGATGTCTGGTGGCCCCACCGTGATATGACAGTATAGCATTAGTGCGGCCCACAGGGTGAGCGGACCTCTGGAGGAAGTCCCGCCCCCCGATCCTGGTCATGGCTGACATTCAGTGCTAAGCTAAGCTACACTGACTTCATGCACACTATGCTTGTAACAATAGGACGGCGGATGATGGACCAGTCCGGTACCAGATGGTACCAGGCGGATGATGGACCAGTCCGGTACCAGATGGTACCAGGCGGATGATGGACCAGTCCGGTACCAGATGGTACCAGGCGGATGATGGACCAGTCCGGTACCAGTTTTCCTTCCCTGCAGTCGCCATTCCGGTACTTTCTACCATTAATGCCACAATCAAACGCAGAGAAAGGCGGCTGGTACCGGGCTGCTCGCCATCCGCCGCCGCGCTGCTGGAACCAGTAGAAGCGGTGATGACGTCACGCGTCCAGACGTCCTCCATGCGTTGCTAGCTGGCTAAAGACTTCATTGAAACGTAGAACAAGAGCGACGCCAAGTGGAATAAACTTACGGTGTGTTCACACTGCAGAATAAAGTGACCCAGTTCTGATTTTTTTGACGTAATGCGACCTGCATCTGATCTTTTCATGACAGTCTGAACAGCTCAGGTCGGATTCTTTAAGAATGTGACCATAACCGATACTATCCGATTCAAATGCGACCATAACGACCAGGCCGCCTTCATCTGAACTGAACGTCACTGATGCTCAACAAATTCAAATTCAAATTCAAAACCGCGCAAGTGGGATTAAAAACAACCATGATGGACTATAATGAGGATTAAGTTGTTAATATTCTGCTCCGGTTGGACAACAACTTCAAATATATAAGCTAAGCTCCACCGTTAGCCTCCATGTTTACTTCTGTAAACACTGAGCACTTCGTTTTATGGCGGTTGGCAGCATAGACATAATATAGAGTAAACCCGCATTGGCTGCTCTGGCGCAGGAAATACGGCGGCCATCTTGGAGAGGTCGTCCCTCCTACTTTGCTCAACCAAAACAGCAGAAGATGCCTCAGCACTGAGGATATTGTTGTTCTGATCGATGGACTATTGATGTGAGGCTCCACAGACAACATTTCACAAGTAAGATGGACATTTTATTGTGTATATATTGTGATTACAATATTACTTTACTGTATTTATGTCCACCGGTGAGATACCAGCTAATATTAGCTACAGTGCTCGGTGTAATACGGGTTCAGCCGCTATGAAGGATAACTGAGATTCTGTAAATCTAAAAAAATTAATTATTCTCTAACATTGACTTAGATTATCTGACACAAGAGCCTATATTAGAAATGAAACAATGCAACATATATTATAAAACTTATATTATGTGTTATAACTTTCACCAGCAAAGTTTACACAGGTGGTAAAGACTATTATTTATATGTAATTCTCTCACTAGTAAGATACATCCCAAATCTTCCGTTTTTGTTTTGAAGGTTTCCTAAAGACACGATGTGAGGAAGAAGAGGGAGAATCTATAAAGAGAGACGGATTCACTGATGAATCTCACATCGGAGTTTAGACTCAATCTCAGCTGCTGAATCTCTGAAGATAGAACTCATCGGCTGGAAAACATATATATACATATAAACACATATCCAATATATATTATTCAGTATTAATCATTACTTAATTGCGTTTGTATAGTTATATAAATATGTATTGATATTACTAAATCATTTATTAAATACATGATGAACGGCTGTGTGCTTTTTAATATGCTCATCATTCATCAACATCAGAATATTACATTCCTATTCTATTGTTATAGCCACTAAGCATATTTAAATATGCTGAACTATGCATTAAAACATACTTAAATAATACCATTGTTTATAAATGTAGCTTTGATAGATGATTGAATATGGTTTCCAGTAACAAAAAGCGTGTTATGATCGATTAAATGCGCTGATACGTCATTATGCTGCTAAACACATAACGCTGAGTGGAGTGGTGGACCGCTCCAAGATGGCCGCCCGCTCCAAGATGGCCGCCCTAAATCTCGTCAGCGACGATAGGGGAGAGCGGCCATGAGGGTCTATCCTTATATTATGTCTATGGTTGGCAGAACACTGAGAACGCTGACGCTATGGCGCCCTCTACTGCGCATGCGGGACACGTTCAGGTCGTTTGCCCGTTCAGGCTGCAGAGCGTGAAAAAAAAATATCCGATTTGACAAACGATCGGAATGTGGTCACTTCCGGCTGCAGTGTGAACGCATCCTAAGTTTAGTCACACCCTCATCATGTCTGTCAAAGCCTGCAGTTCATGTATTGGAGAAATAATTAAATGTTGATGACATTTAAGATATTTTTAAATGTTTTTGTGGAATCCTTTATGCGGCCCAGACTCTGCCTGCAGCGGCTCCCAGGCAGACTGAGGTTCTGACTCCTGACCTGAAGTATATAAAATAGAAACTCCTCATATGGGTCACTAGAGAAGTATTCTAAGTATGCTCTAAATTTGTAAAAGTAGTGAATAAGTACACCACAATTTCTAAGTAAAAATAAAAACAAAAAATTCCTGTTTTGGAAGTAGTTTTTCTGTATTCTAAGTTTATTTGAATTCCTTTTCTGGGTTAATAGTGAGTTTTCCACAGTTTATAAAATAAAGAGGAGAGGACACATTAGGGAAGTATGCACATAGCAACATTCAGGCAAAACAGACATGAGTGACATTCTGAGTGAATGCATTTGTGTGTTGATTTACAGGCCATGATTGGTGTAGCTGTAATAGTCTGACATGATGGTGTTAAATAGGACCAAGTCTTTGGGAGCGTCCAGCTCACAGTCACATGGATCACAGGAGGGAAGGAGCTTAGTTAAGTTCACGTATGGAGATTTGAAATATGCAGCCCTTCCAAAGCTGACAGGCAAGTCAGTTCAGATACAGAGTGTTTTAGGTCGGGTGGATTTTAAATTTCCCCTAAAGTCTCACGGATACAACTCAGTTCATCCCAATTATCCAAGTTAGTGTGACCGTTTCACTGAACCAAAGCTAGCAACTCCTCCGAGATCGATTCTATCCCGTTGGTGAGTTTTGAGTCCTAAGCTGGGCTGTGAGTCTCAGTAAGACTCACATCCAACTTGCACGTCGGTCCCACAGCGTGTCAGTCTGAGTTTTCAGACGGATTGGGTAGTCGGCCCAATCAGTCGCAAATTTGTCGACATGCCAGGTATCCGCCAAGTCCAAACAGAAATCCTATTATCATGAATCTTAATAAATCCAGGGTGAATCCCGCCGGGTGTGTCCCTGCAGGACAGGACGGCTCTACTCTGCCCAGTCTCTCATCGGGAAAATTTGACTGACTACATTGAGAGAACAGCTGACCAGATCCATAATTTGTAGATTTGGAAGATATGCAAAAAATAAGTCTCCAAAAAAGAGAGAACAGCCGCCGGCTAGCTTAGCTTGCTGTCCTCAGTATTTGCTGGTCTTCTGCTCGTTGCTCCACCAGTTCTGCATCTGATTTCTGTGGATTGTTCATGGTGGAACAACCAGGAGATTCAGAGAATGAAGACTCTGAATCTTCTCTGGTTCACACTCTGGTTCTAACTAAGCAGAATACTTAGTCACAAGCTGACAAGTCAATCAATCCAATTTTATTTGCATAGCACATTTCAGCAACAAGGCATTTCAAAGTGCTTAACGTCATAAAAACTCAAACACAAAGTTATGCAAGAATCAACTATCAAAACATTACATTTAATAAGTGCCATCGTTAAATTCTTAATCGATTATGTTTCAAAGGCGACTAACCAGGTGGGTTTTCAGTCTAGAATTAAAATCACTGTAGTGGGAAAATTATTATAAGGTAATATCTGCTAGATACAGTGTTTCACAAAAGTGAGTACACCCCTCACATTTCTGCAGATATTTAAGTAAATCTTTTCATGGGACAACAGACAAAATGACACTTTGACACAATGAACAAGAACCAGGTGATGTAGAACTAGATGATGTAGAACTGGATGATGTAGAACCGGGTGGTGTAGAACCGGGTGGTGTAGAACCGGGTGGTGTAGAACTAGATTATATAGAACTAGATGATGTAGAACCAGGTGATGTAGAACTAGATGATGTAGAACTAGATGATGTAGAACCGAATGGTGTAGAACTAGATTATATAGAACTAGATGATGTAGAACCAGGTGATGTAGAACTAGATGATGTAGAACTGGATGATGTAGAACTAGATGATGTAGAACTGGGTGATGTAGAACCGGGTGGTGTAGAACCGGGTGGTGTAGAACTAGATTATATAGAACTGGGTGATGTAGAACTAGATGATGTAGAACCGAATGGTGTAGAACTAGATTATATAGAACTAGATGATGTAGAACCAGGTGATGTAGAACTAGATGATGTAGAACTGGGTGATGTAGAACTAGATGATGTAGAACCGAATGGTGTAGAACTAGATTATATAGAACTAGATGATGTAGAACTAGATGATGTAGAACTAGATGATGTAGAACCGAATGGTGTAGAACTAGATTATATAGAACTAGATGATGTAGAACCAGGTGATGTAGAACTAGATGATGTAGAACTGGATGATGTAGAACTAGATGATGTAGAACTGGGTGATGTAGAACCGGGTGGTGTAGAACCGGGTGGTGTAGAACTAGATTATATAGAACTGGGTGATGTAGAACTAGATGATGTAGAACCGAATGGTGTAGAACTAGATGATGTAGAACTGGGTGATGTAGAACCGGGTGGTGTAGAACCGGGTGGTGTAGAACCGGGTGGTGTAGAACTAGATTATATAGAACTAGATGATGTAGAACCGGGTGGTGTAGAACTAGATTATATAGAACTAGATGATGTAGAACCAGGTGATGTAGAACTAGATGATGTAGAACTGGGTGATGTAGAACCGGGTGGTGTAGAACTAGATTATATAGAACTGGGTGATGTAGAACTAGATGATGTAGAACCGGGTGGTCTAGAACTAGATGATGTAGAACTGGATGATGTAGAACTAGATGATGTAGAACTGGGTGATGTAGAACCGGGTGGTGTAGAACCGGGTGGTGTAGAACCGGGTGGTGTAGAACTAGATTATATAGAACTAGATGATGTAGAACTAGATGATGTAGAACTAGATGATGTAGAACCGAATGGTGTAGAACTAGATTATATAGAACTAGATGATGTAGAACCAGGTGATGTAGAACTAGATGATGTAGAACTGGATGATGTAGAACTAGATGATGTAGAACTGGGTGATGTAGAACCGGGTGGTGTAGAACCGGGTGGTGTAGAACTAGATTATATAGAACTGGGTGATGTAGAACTAGATGATGTAGAACCGAATGGTGTAGAACTAGATGATGTAGAACTGGGTGATGTAGAACCGGGTGGTGTAGAACCGGGTGGTGTAGAACCGGGTGGTGTAGAACTAGATTATATAGAACTAGATGATGTAGAACCGGGTGGTGTAGAACTAGATTATATAGAACTAGATGATGTAGAACCAGGTGATGTAGAACTAGATGATGTAGAACTGGGTGATGTAGAACCGGGTGGTGTAGAACTAGATTATATAGAACTGGGTGATGTAGAACTAGATGATGTAGAACCGGGTGGTCTAGAACTAGATGATGTAGAACTGGATGATGTAGAACTAGATGATGTAGAACTGGGTGATGTAGAACCGGGTGGTGTAGAACCGGGTGGTGTAGAACCGGGTGGTGTAGAACTAGATTATATAGAACTAGATGATGTAGAACCGGGTGGTGTAGAACTAGATTATATAGAACTAGATGATGTAGAACCAGGTGATGTAGAACTAGATGATGTAGAACTGGGTGATGTAGAACCGGGTGGTGTAGAACTAGATTATATAGAACTGGGTGATGTAGAACTAGATGATGTAGAACCGGGTGGTCTAGAACTAGATGATGTAGAACTGGGTGGTGTAGAACTAGATGATGTAGAACTGGGTGATGTAGAACTAGATGATGTAGAACTGGGTGATGTAGAACTAGATGATGTAGAACTGGGTGGTGTAGAACTAGATGATGTAGAACCGGGTGGTCTAGAACTAGATGATGTAGAACTGGGTGGTGTAGAACTAGATGATGTAGAACTGGGTGATGTAGAACTAGATGATGTAGAACTGGGTGATGTAGAACTAGATTATATAGAACTGGGTGATGTAGAACTAGATGATGTAGAACTGGGTGATGTAGAACTAGATTATATAGAACTGGGTGATGTAGAACTAGATGATGTAGAACTGGGTGATGTAGAACTAGATGATGTAGAACTGGGTGATGTAGAACTGGGTGATGTAGAACTGGGTGATGTAGAACTGGGTGATGTAGAACTAGATGATGTAGAACTGGGTGATGTAGAACTAGATGATGTAGAACTGGGTGATGTAGAACTAGAGGATGTAGAACTAGATGATGTAGAACCAGGTGATGTAGAACTGGGTGGTGTCTCTCTCCTCCTGGTCCTGGAGGTCCGGTGTCCTGCAGCTCTTAATGTCTCCCTGGTCCAACACACCTGGATCCAGGAGCTGAATCTCCTCCTCGGTGCCGTCAGGTTCTGCTAACGACCTCATTATTTGCCTCAGGTGTGTTGAAGTTGAGACACATCTAAAGGCTGCAGGAGTCCAGCCCTCCAGGCCTGGAGCTGCCCACCACAGGTTCTAGTCAGGTCTCCAGCTGCAGCTTCTGGTTCTGTATCAAAGATAATCAGCAGCCTGGCCATGTTTCTGTATGTCAGCACAAGAACTTTAAAACCGATCCTAAAATCAGCTGGAGGCCGGAGGAGGAGCTGTATGACAGGATTTAGTCTGACGGCTGCGTTCTGTTTTCATACCAAACGAGAAATTAAAGATTGATCCAGGTAGGTAAAAAGGGCGTTACATTAACAGACGAGATGAGACTAAAGCATAAATGATTTTCTCCAGATCAACTCTGGAGACCATCTGTCTGATTTTAGAAACGTTTCTTAAATGAAAGAAACAGGAAACGGCCTTAATGTGAGCCACAGCCTGATGATGAAGCAAATGTGCTATCTGGACTTTTTGCCTTTGATTTTGCTAATGGGCAGAAGGATGCAGCAGCCCGTCTGATGTTTTGATGCAACTGACTGGGGCAATAATCATAGTTTCCATCTTACTGGTGTTTAGATCCAGGATGGCCAACCTGTCCAGCTGATGCGTCTAAATGAAAAATGTAATCAGCGTAAATGTGATGAGAGAATCTGAAAAGGACTCGATAACGGCAGCAATAATATAAAAGGAAAACAGAAACACAGGAAGAGCCTCGTCTGATTCTAGATCTGCAATTGTGAAAATCAACCAATCAGTGCAGAGATAGAATCCACTAAACTTGCTGGTGACAGGGTGAATCCTGAAGGTGAAGTGGTGAGTGTTTGGTCCGATGATGTCAGCTGGTCCCAGAGGTTAATGAAGCTTTCATTCAGGCAGACGGTCATCTAGCAGAGGAGCAGTAACTGGGTCAGCACTTCTCTTTCTTCTTTGGCCCGTTTGACTTTTCCAGATCTTCCTCTCTTCAACTTCATCTACTTTCTGCCCTCTTTGTCTCCTCACACTTGCAGGACTTTTGTTATGAGACCTGGTGTGTTTTTCTTAGCGCCTCGTTCAGTTTCAAGTGTTCCTCTCCTGCACCAGCGCCCAGCAGCTCCCCTTTCACCAACACTGACAGGAATGCAAACAC
The DNA here is from genome assembly GCF_904066995.2 of Poecilia reticulata. NCBI lineage: Eukaryota > Metazoa > Chordata > Actinopteri > Cyprinodontiformes > Poeciliidae > Poecilia > Poecilia reticulata. Next base: position 46,059,294 of record NC_088831.1, read on the forward strand.
ACATGAAAAGAGGCCCTCTCGTTTTGAACATTTCCAGGCTTTGCTCGTCCCACTTTCTTCCTTCCTATCTTTCCCTGGATGCGATCCGTATGCTGGTCGGCTGCTTTCCTTGCCACACAAACACACATTGGGTTGTTGAGCGGCTCACCAACTGCTGCTGCACACTCTGCTCACTTGGCAGACTGAGGGACGGATAAGTGAGGTCTGCTGCCCCCATGCCGCCTGCACTCAGGTTTCTGACAGCCAGTCATGCAGGCGAACAAAACAACCAATAAAAGTCAAAATATGGCTTTGTTTGACATTTTTTCTGTCTTCCTCACTGATGCAGTTATCTTGGACAGGTGGTTAGATTACATGCAGTCTTTTGATTTGCTTTTCCACGAGTCTGATGAGGGATCTCCAGTGACCGTTAAAAATCTCATAAAACAGGACTTTGATTTTTGTGTTTTGGAGAATAAATCACTGATGCAGTTCTTCCAGGCTCAAGTTTTGTGCAAACTCTGGTCCATCTGTCTAGACAACGTCAGGTTCGGTTGGTGAGGTGTGGATGCTAAGTGCCCTCTGACCTCTGGTCCTCCAAAGCTCAGTCTGGGTTCGGTTGATGTGAACTCTGGTTTGGTTTGAATGCATATGAACGCCAAGCGGACCGGAGACCACTCCAAAAGCAGGAAGTTGTGGAGCCGAAGTGCTGTGACAGCAATCACAGGGCCGTAACACAGAACCTGGAGGCTGGGGCGGGGGGGTAGGGGGGGCTCTAAAGTCCTACTTAGTTTTCCAGACAGTAGTGAAACACAAAAATTACTAGGTTTTATTTCTGCACTGTTGTAACCATTAAACAATCTCCCCTTCACTTCAACCTTACAACTGGAGACACATTGTTGATTTTGCCATTATACTATAATTTGCAATTAAGAATTTGCAAAGCTTGATGTAACTTTCACAGGTGGTGGAGCGTAACTAAAATAGTTACTTTTAATGTTGCTCAGTTACTTTCCAAACCAAGTAATCAGTAATCTGATCTAAGAAGAGGAGCGAAGCTGTGGTGGAGGAAGAGGCTGAGGACATATTCCAGCTGGAGGTCAGCTGGAGGTCAGCTGGAGGTCAGCTGGAGGTCAGATGAAACAGGAGCTTCTGTCTCAGTGTTGACAGAAACTCAACCTGACTTTCTGTCCAGGTGGCTCTCTGGTTCTCTGCCCTTCTGGGTTTTGGAGATTCTGAAGTTCTGAGTTCAACCCGACCCTCTGCTGCTCAGAGCAGCTCTTCCTCAGCCCTGAACTGGTTCGTCTTCTGAGCTGATTGCTCCAAAGCTACAAATCAACAGATGTCAAAATGTTCCTCAGGCTGAAAACTTTTGACCAGTTTATGAGAACCTGAACTTGAATTATTTCATAGATTTCTCAGATTCCTCTGGAATGAATTCGCCTGACTTGACTCAGTGTGTGGCTGAACTGAAGCCATCTTATAAAAACTGGACGTGTTTCTCCTGTAGAGGCCTTCAGGTAACATTTGATATGAATCAGTGAAAGATCAGTTGACCGGCCTGAATTGTACCAACTGTGAAGCATGGCAGTGGCTGCATGATCCTGAGGGGCTGGTTGGCCACCACTAGCAGCGTCAACATGTTTTATGTGCATTGTGAAGCATCGCATTAGAAATCGTTGATGAAAACTGATAAATTCAAAATAACTTCCTCAGTTTGCGACGTTTTTTCCTGAAAAGCAGTAAATGTGCGAAAGGAGAGACGGAAACCTGCTAGCTGAGCTCAGACGTAGCAAACGCTGCCACCGTCTGGTGGAGCCCAGCAGCTCAGAGATCCAGACTGGTTTTAATGGGAAAATCCCAGTACCAGAGAAGCCACTGATGAAAATGAAGTCATTGGAGCAGAATGATGAAGACAGGAAGTGGAGTGTGTAAACATTAGAGCCTGTATGTTCACTTCTTCTTCTACTGCTCCTCTTCCTCCTTCATCTTCCTCCTCCTGCAGGTACCGTGGTCCTGATTAACGCCATGCAGGTCCGCTCTGATGGTTCTGATCCCGATGGTTTGGATCAGATGTTAACCCAGCCATGTGGAGGTTCCCTTCCCATCGGAACCAGTCTGAGGATCCAGTTACACACTGGTTTTCTGCTGACGTTCCCAGGTTTTACTGGAACCACCTGTCTTCATGGCTGAGCCCAGACGGGCCCAGAACCAGTGACCCTAACGAGGCGGTTCTGGCCCGGTGCCAGAAGAGGGGGGACAGTTAAAGACAACCACATGCTGCATTTGCCTCTCGCTCCCGATGTGTCTCCCGCTTCAATCACAGAGGAGACTGCGGCCTGGCAGCGACTCAACTCCCTTCAGCTCTAATGCGTCCCATCCCACCAGACGTCAGAGCCACCAGGCCCCGCCCACCAGGCCCCGCCCACCTACCAGCTACAGGACCGGCCTCATCTAAATCAGAGCTGACAAACGGTCCTCTCTGCTTCCCAACACACCGTCCTGCAGCTCAGATTCTGCTCTATGTACATCTACGCAGTTTCTGCAGCATAAAAAGTTACACAAACAAACTCAGAGCAACTCAAAAAAGTTCCTCTGCACCGACTTTCAACCCGACGTTAGTAAGAACCGTCCATCACTGAGCAAATGCTGAGAGCAGAGAAATGAGCCGAAACCTTCTGCAGCCGAACAGAAACTGAAATTAAAGAACAATGTGGACTTATAGCTCTAGTGCTATAGATCTAGAGCTATAGATCTAGAGTCAGCTTCAATTCTTCCAACTGGAGACCAGAGATCAGGCTGACCTCTGACCTCTGCCCTGACCCCTCTGTTCCTCAGTGGACCTTCTAGCAGCTGCAGAACATTTCAGGCCCAGAGGACGAAAGTCTGAGACCAGAGAAACAAACCAGAAGCTGCAGCTGGAGACCTGAGTAGAACCAGGAGGGTGGAGACACCAGCTGGATCTACACCACCTGGTTCTACACCACCTGGTTCTACACCACCTGGTTCTACACCACCTGGTTCTACAACACCTGGTTCTACATCACCCGGTTCTACACCACCCAATAGTAGATCTGGGTGGTGTAGAACTCCTGCTAAGCTCCTGTTTTGTTTCTCTCTGTTCTGCTGAACTGAAATGTTTCCATCATTTAAATCCTCTGAACTTCCTTGTTGCTGAAACTCCTTTGCTGACAAACTTGATTAATAAAAAAATTAATTTTTAATGTTTCACCAAGTGCACATCATGCAAACCTCTTTATGGATCTTTCTGACTTTTTTTAAGTTTTACACACTCTGTTGTCACAAATTATTAATCCTTCCAACAATACAAAAAACTTCATAAATTTTCATGTGATACAGCTTAAGAATCACAGGAATAACTATTTGATTGACGGTGAAACTGGTCGTCCTCTCATTCTAGTTTCTGAAGATTGTAAAGTTTCTTATGAAATAAAAATTTTTCACTAAAATCTCTTCACTTAAAAGTCTAAAGTCAATTTAATTTAGATCAGTTTAATCGTGTTTACCTGCTAACACCACAATGTCTCCCCTAGAGATTAAATGTGCCCTAAAAGGTGCCGAAGTCAATCTGGTGACTTCCTATTGTCATGAGAGTTTATCTGGAGTTCAGATAATGAAATCAGTCCCCCCGCCCCCTGAGGTGACCCCGCGACCTCAGCACAGCTTCCCCTCTGAAGCTCCGCTCTGCGGCGGCCATTGTTCTTTTGTCAGCAGACGGACATCGATGGGGTTCCTAAAGAAACTTTAGGGGAAGCTTTCTGATGAGTCAGCAGATTGTGAGCATCATCACCATGATGTCATCATGAAGTCGACATCTTCAACTTCATGATGAAGTTGAAGATGCACTGAGGTTTGTGCTGCCTCAGTGAGGTCGATCTCTACAGGTTCGTTAACAGACATTTGACAAGTTTTAGAGCAAAAGCAGAAACGAAACGTTTCATTTTCACCTGAGTCTTTAGATTCATTCACCAGGGATCCAGATCGGACAGTTCTGCTCACAGAGAACTGCAAAGAACGTCAGTTAGAACTTCTTTGACATCAAATTTCTCACAGTTCATCCAACAAGTGCGACGAGTGAATCAGTTGGTTCCAAGCAGCCGGTCCAGGTGACCCTTCTACCAAGCAGCAGAGGAAAGGACACCGACTAAGCCTGGATCTGTTGTATCTTCTGTCTGTTCCTGGTTAGTCTCCTGAATCTGTTCATATCCCACCCAACACTGGTCAAGCAGGGATGATGCAAGGCTCTGCACCCAGGGCACCCACCTCCAGCACCTCTCCAGAAACAGGAATCAGTTTCATTGCAGGGCTCCACAGATCCATGTTATCCTGTTTTCTCTGCCCACAGCAGCAGATAGGAGTGAACGCCTCCGGCTTTTACCTCTCCAACCCTTCACCCTGACTTCCAAGCGCCCCACCTGCCCCCACTCAGGTCCTCCTTCATCAGTCCTGCATGGAGTCAAAGCAGGACGTGGTTCTGGTTCCTACCCCCTCTGCCCTGCATCAGAGCTTACTCACCGTGAAGAGGAGGAATTGGCACTGCTCCCCCTCCTCAGAGTCAGTCTCTGCTCCAGCGGCCCCCGTCTCTGTACGCTAGACTGCATCGGTATTTACCCCCCACCCCCGTCAGTCTCTGTCCTCTATCTGCTCCAGATCATTCAAGCAGACCCTCGTCCAGAGCGGACCCTCAGGATGAGCGGACCCTCAGGATGAGCGGACCCTCAGGATGAGCGGACCCTCGTTCAGAGCGGACCCACAGGATGAGCGGACCCTCAGGATGAGCGGACCCTCAGGATGAGCGGACCCTCGTTCAGAGCGGACCCTCAGGATGAGCGGACCCACAGGATGAGCGAACCCTCGTTCACAGCGGACCCTCATTCAGAGCGGACCCTCAGGATGAGCGAACCCTCGTTCAGAGCGGACCCACAGGATGAGCGAACCCACAGGATGAGCGAACCCTTGTTCAGAGCGGACCCACAGGATGAGCGGACCCTCAGGATGAGCAGACCCTCAGGATGAGCGGACCCTCGTTCAGAGCGGACCCACAGGATGAGCGGACCCTCGTTCAGAGCGGACCCTCATTCAGAGCGGACCCTGAGGATGAGCGGACCCTCAGGATGAGCGGACCCACAGGATGAGCGGACCCTCGTTCAGAGCGGACCCACAGGATGAGCGGACCCTCGTTCAGAGCGGACCCTCGTTCAGAGCGGACCCTCGTTCAGAGCGGACCCTCAGGATGAGCAGACCCTCAGGATGAGCGGACCCTCGTTCAGAGCGGACCCACAGGATGAGCGGACCCTCATTCAGAGCGGACCCTCGTTCAGAGCGGACCCTCGTTCAGAGCGGACCCTCAGGATGAGCGGACCCACAGGATGAGCGAACCCTCGTTCAGAGCGGACCCTCATTCAGAGCGGACCCTCAGGATGAGCGAACCCTCGTTCAGAGCGGATCCACAGGATGAGCGGACCTTCAGGATGAGCGGACCCTCGTTCAGAGCGGACCTTCAGGATGAGCGGACCCTCAGGATGAGCGGACCCACAGGATGAGCGGACCCTCGTTCAGAGCGG
>NC_088831.1:46069857-46074857 GCF_904066995.2 Poecilia reticulata
TATTACTATCACTATTGTAGATGTTTTGATTTTTATGCTTGTTTCTGTTTTTATCAACAAAATAATTTCCCAGAGAACAAAAAAGTCATGAGAATAGAAATTATTTTCACAGGCGTCTAAGAAAAATGCAACAAACATTAAAGTTAAAATCTGTAACAGCAGCCAATCAGAGTGGAAACAATATTCTTATTTTGTGCCATTTTCTAGTTGTAAATATTCCACTAAATGACCAGATTAAAGATGTTCAACATGCCAGTTTAAACTCTGAACTATTAGCAACCGACTGAGCTGCAGCATTAAAACATGGATAGAACTGTAACTACATTAATCATAGCTCTTCTTCTCTTCAGGGTTTCTGGTGGTGCAGCTCTGTGCTGCCTTCAGGAGAATGGGACATCAGAGCATCATCCATAAAACTTCATGTGGCATTTATTGTTCAAACCAGAGCTTTCAGTGGAAAAACTAAAGTTCCTTTTAATACAAATATGAGACAGAAACATGGATTATATCTTTATATAGACCTGACTATTGATTATAGATTAATAGTTTTACTGGACAGAAATTACAAAGAACAAATCTGGTTCTTGATCAAATCCTAATGAGTCAAAGTGTCATGGAGTCATCAGCCTCATGACATTAACACTGACATGAACAATAATATTGAAGAAATAAATATATCAAATCTAATAAAAACATAAATAAGTGATCAGTTCTTTACTGTTATGGTCTGTAAGATATATTTATTCTCAGTACTAGATGTGGTCTCAACAAACCCATGGCACTAAAACAATATTATTTTACCTTTTATCTGGAAATAGTGTCTGTTTATTCTTGCCATCTTCAGTCTCTGTATTAATTATTGCTCTAAAGGTCTTGCCATACCAGTTTATTCCTCTGTATTTACTTTAGTTTCTTAGTTTATTCTTGCATTTTGTTCTTCATTCATTTCCATTTAGTTTCATTTGATTAGTATTATCCTCTCTTGGTTTATTGCTATGTCCACTTTAGTTTCTTTCCTGTTGCTGCATTTATTTTATCGTTTATTCACCATCAGCAATCTTCACTCATCACCTGCTGCTCCGTCTAATCGTCATGTTTCACATCATGTGTTGATTTTTCACTGTTCAGCGTCGGATTCTCTGTTTTTATGCCATAATTCACATCTAGTTCGTCGCTCCGTTTTATGTCCCGCTTCTCCTGTTTCAGAGTTTAGCGCAATGTGAACGTCTTTTTTTAACCCCTTAAGGTGCAGGGCGGTGGGGAAGCGTATCGATGGGGAAAAGGCAGACTGACATAAACCTTTTAAAACAACGGAAACAATTTCTGCATTCTGATTATTGAAATGTAAAAGTGCTGTGTTGTTCTATCACACCCGTTTCATACCGGACCACTTACAGCTCCGTGTTAACGCTATAAAATGAACGCTCTCTATCATGGTATCACCCATGGAGGGATTTCTTTATTTCTTTATTTAAATGGGTTCATTTTTCAGAGGGATACTCAGTGAGGGTATCGTGATTTTAGCTACCAGTAGCAGGAGAACGGAGCTGCGCCAAGAAGCTAACAGAAGCTACAAACACTGAATAGAAGAAGAACTGCCATCGATACAGTTGCAGCCAAGCATGATTTAATGTTACACAATACAGTTTTACCAAGTTGCTCAAAGTCTAAACTGGTATTGTTGTGCATTTAAGGTGTAAAGTTTACCTTCGACCAAACGCCCCCCAGAGGCATCCCAGCGCCCCCCTTTTGTAAAAATGTCCGCCAGCGCCCCCTGCAGTCCTCTGAACGCCCCCTGGGGGGCGGTACCGCCCACGTTGAGAACCGCTAATTTAGAACAACCACATGCCAGCAGCAGGCACGACGGAGAAATGTTTTCAAACTGATATGATGCAGTTGTCGATCTGGCTCTACAGGAGGGAAATAGAGCCGCTGCACGTAAACTCGGCATGAACAAAACGATGGTTCGGCTTTGGAGACGAAGAACTGCGTCCTTAATGTATCCAGCAGATTTATTTGCCAGCCCTCTGCTGCTCTCTGCTGGGTCCTTATGGGAAACTGAGAGCAGCAGAGATACCAGCGGCCTGCAGCCCGGTGCGGCTGATATATGTAGTTTCCAGTTGTTGTTTTTTTCCCCCCAAAAAATTTGAAGGTGCGGCTTATAGTATGGTGCGCTCTATAGTCCGGGAAATACAGTAATTGGTTTTAAAAGATTTTTTTGAAAATGAATTAAATATCTGTAAATAATGCCATCTTCGAGTCTCTGCTGTAGTGATGACTAGCGGCGTAATCATGTAATGTTCTTACCACTAGGTGGCAGCAGGTACAGAGCATTTTACATTAAAACCAGAGAATTAGTGATGCTGAATGTTCCAGGTAGCGGTGAGAGCTTTGAATCTAGCAGTGATGGAAAAGACAGAGAAGCTCAGCAGGAGTTAGAAAGAACATGAGTCCATTTCCCACAACATGTCTGTGAAGTGAGCTTCTCTAGTCTGGTTACTATAAAAACTAAAACCAGAGAAACTGAGATGTGGAGGAAGAGTTTTGTCTGTTTTCATCCAAACATGCTCAGGTTTCACACCAGGTGGTAAAATATACAGATATGGACATTTTGTACATGCAACTCTTCATATTGTATCAGTGAATATGAAGTGAAATGTTTCCCAAATATTGTTGCTTCTTTCAGAATAAGAATTATTTTCTGTATTCTGGCTTTAAGATGCTTGTGGATTAGTTTGTAAAACACTTTGAAGTTTCTACAACTTCTTTAAATTTAACCCCACAGTGTTGTTTCACTGTTCAGGTGTATTTTTGAAGAGGACATGTTTAGTGCAATTTGAAGTAAGAAATGTAAAATGTGATAAAAATACGTTTTTGTGTTTATTTGATTCCTATTCAAGATACTTTGATAAGAATGACTATATATGTAATATAGGCGGCTACAGAGGATCTTTGTTTCCGTTTTTGAACCACGCTGCTGACGTTGAGAACCGGATTCTAAATGAAAATCAGGTGTTGTGACTCAGGATTTTTTCAATTAAAACAATGTAGCTTGGCTTAAAAAGGTTGAAAAACACCAGACTAGAGAATCTCAGAAACCAGAACATCCTGATCCACAGAACAAGACTGATGTCTGGAAACTGATCCAGAGCCGTCTGGAAAGTTCTGGACTCCAGAGCCTCAGCAGAACCAGAGCCACACCTGGATCAGAACGTCCCAGAAGGCCAACCCACCAGAACCTCTGACCCACCAGAACCTCTCCAAACAAATTTCAATGACTCACAACCCCACCACCATGTTTCACTGTGTTAGAGGACGACAGACAGAAAACCATGCATATTAATCAACATTAATATCCATCCATCCATCCATCCATCCATCCATCCATCCATCCATCCATCCATCCATCCATCCATCCATCCATCCATCCATCCATCCATCCATTTTCTTCCGCTTATCCGGGGTCGGGTCGCGGGGGCAGCAGCTTCAGAAGGGAGGCCCAGACTTCCCTCTGCCCAGCCACTTCTTCCAGCTCCTCCGGGGGAATCCCAAGGCGTTCCCAGGCCAGCCGAGAGACATAGTCCCTCCAGCGTGTCCTGGGTCTTCCCCGAGGCCTCCTCCCGGTGGGACGTGCCCGGAACACCTCACCAGGGAGGCGTCCAGGAGGCATCCTGACCAGATGCCCAAGCCACCTCAACTGGCTCCTCTCGACGTGGAGGAGCAGCGGCTCTACTCTGAGTCCCTCCCGGATGACCGAGCTTCTCTCTCTAAGGGAGAGCCCAGCCACCCTGCGGAGGAAACCCATTTCGGCCGCTTGTACCCGGGATCTCGTTCTTTCGGTCATGACCCAAAGCTCATGACCATAGATGAGGGTGGGAACGTAGATCGACCGGTAAATCGAGAGCTTCGCTTTTTGGCTCAGCTCTCTCTTCACCACGACGGACCGGTACAGCGCCCGCTTCACGGCAGACGCTGCCCCAATGCGCCTGTCGATCTCCCACTCCCTTCTTCCCTCATTCTGAACAAGATCCCCAGATACTTAAACTCCTCCTCTTGAGGCAGGACGACCCCCCTGACCCGGAGAAGGCACTCTACCCTTTTCCGGCTCAAGGCCATGGCCTCGGATTTGGAGGCACTGAGCCTCATCCCGGCCGCTTCACACTCGGCTGCGAACCGCTCCAGTGAGAGCTGCAGATCACGTTCCGATGAAGCCAACAGGACCACATCATCCGCAAAAAGCAGAGATGTGATCCTAAGGCCACCAAAACGGATCCCCTCAACACCTCGGCTGCGCCTCGAAATTCTGTCCATAAAAGTAATGAACAGAATCGGTGACAAAGGGCAGCCTTGGCGGAGTCCAACTCTCACCGGAAACGAGCCCGACTTACTGCCGGCAATGCGGACCAGACTCTGACACCGGTCATACAGGGACCTGACAGCCCGTATCAAAGGGCCCGGTACCCCATACTCCCGGAGTACCCCCCACAGGGCCCCCCGAGGGACACGGTCGAACGCCTTCTCCAAGTCCACAAAACACATGTAGACTGGTTGGGCGAACTCCCAGAACCCTCCAGGACCCCGCTGAGGGTGTAGAGCTGGTCCAGTGTTCCACGACCAGAACCAGAACCACACTGCTCTTCCTGAATCCGAGGTTCGACTATCCGACGGACCCTCCTCTCCAGGACCCCTGAATAGACCTTACCAGGGAGGCTTAAGAGTGTGACCCCCCTGTAATTGGAGCACACCCTCCGGTCCCCCTTTTTGAACAGGGGGACCACCACCCCAGTCTGCCAGTCCTGGGGAACTGCCCCCGATGTCCATGGGATATTGCAGAGTCGCGTTAGCCAACACAACCCCGCAACATCCAGAGCCTTAAGGAACTCCGGGCGGATCTCATCCACCCCCGGGGCCCTGAAACCCTAGGGGCCCTGCCACCCTAGGGGCCCTGCCACCGAGGAGCTTTTTGACCACCTCGGCGACCTCGTCCCCAGAGATTGGAG
>NC_088831.1:46089857-46164280 GCF_904066995.2 Poecilia reticulata
ATCATGGAGGCGGAAAAAGGCTGAAATTCAGCAGAAATCAGATCTTTAGACTTATTGTTCCAGCAACTTGTCACACAGAAACGATCTGTTTCCGATTCTTTATATTTCAGTAGATGAAAAATCCAAAAGTTAAGGTGAGAAGATGGAGCGGATGTTCAGGATGGATGTTCATAATCCTTCATCTGGTCTTCAGTTTTAAGATCACAACAGAAGTCGAGGTCATCTGGAAAATACTGAAGAACTGTTAAGAAATTTTAGGAAGAATATTTATTAAGAACTGTTTCTAGAAAGTTTATCTAGAAAAACAAAAACTTTGTGTCTTTATTCTTTGATTATATTTGGGAGTTTTTCTTTCGCTTTAACTTAATTTGAGTTTCAAACGTAAAACTAATCAAAACATCAAAACAAATCAGATCAGGACTCATTTTGGACGACTGGAGGTGAAACCGTCACAGAACCCGGTAAAGGTTCTGCAGGAACAAACATGGCTGCATCCATCATGAAACTTTGTGTTTCGGTCCTGATGAGGTTTTGCTCTCCAGGAGTCGCCATGTCACCAGACGCCCCATAAATCACAGGGCTGCTGCTCTCCCTGGCGGGAACGTGATCCGGCCGGCATGCGTTGAAGCTGGGAGATGTGCAGATAAAGCTGGGGACTGTGTGCGTCACTCTCTTGTCATCACACTTTGAATGCGATCAGTTGTCTTTGTTTGCAGCTTGCCTAAACACAAAGAGACCCTGGGGACGGATCAGCCCAGAATATGTACACCAGACCCAGATATACGTTGGTGTTTTGGGCCTCAGAGAATAAAAAGACAAGAGAAGAGAAGAAAGGAATAAACTCCTTCTCATCTCTCAATCTCTCTCCCACGTTGCTTCCTTTCAGTCTATCGCTCTGAAAATCTGAAGTTACGTTTCTGCCTGCAGACAAAATGCTGAACTGACTTCTGCAGCACAACAGATGCTGCCGAGATCTGATCTGGTCACAAACCCAGTTTTACTGCCATCATTTTAGTTCATTTGCTTTTTTTTGCATTTGGCTTATTTTTTCTTATGACATTTATTTTGAAAGGTTCTAAGTAGGAAGTAGAATCCAGCATGTTCCATGGGCAGCAGAAAAAGATGCACATAGTTTACCTTAGTGCCTCTAAGGAAAGGGCATGTTTTATATCAGTTCTGTACTCATTACATCATTTCATTTAAGTTTATGGTGTATTTTAGTTTGACGGATGAGCTGTAACAAGTACAACTTTAAAGATGTGCATCTAGAAAATAAACCTGACTTCATACATCAGTAAAACAAACTTATTGCCGTTAAGAGGTGGAAGTGATTCCCAGGGTTCGTTTTTTAAATCATTTTACAGAATAATACAAAAACTCAGATAAACAGAAAACGGTCAGAAAATCCAGAATCTTGAATCATCAGAAATCAAATAGAGAATCAGTGAAACACTGAATGCTGCACAGACTGGTCACCTGGAGAGGCGACCAGTCAAGGTGACCCAGGTGACCCAGGTGACCCAGGTGACCCAGGTGACCCTGCCTCTCACTCGAAATGTCTCGCTGGAGAGGCACCAGCAGCCGACCAGACTAGGGACAAGGTGGAAGAGGATGGATGAGACACTGAATGTACCGTCTGGTTCCAGCAGAAACTGGTTCTGTTGATTCTGTTGATTCTGTTGATTCTGGTGGTTCTGGTGGTTCTGGTGGTTCCGGTGGTTCTGTTGGTTCTGGTGGTTCTGATGGTTCTGATGGTTCTGATGGTTCTGATGGTTCTGGTTCTGATTGTTCTGGTGGTTCCGGTGGTTCTGGTGGTTCTGGTGGTTCTGATGGTTCTGGTGGTTCTGTTGGTTCTGTTGATTCTGTTGGTTCTGGTGATTCTGTTGGTTCTGGTTCTGATGGTTCTGGTTCTGATTGTTCTGATGGTTCTGGTTCTGGTGGTTCTGATGGTTCTGATGGTTCTGATGGTTCTGGTTCTGATTGTTCTGGTGGTTCCGGTGGTTCTGGTGGTTCTGGTGGTTCTGATGGTTCTGGTGGTTCTGTTGGTTCTGTTGATTCTGTTGGTTCTGGTGATTCTGTTGGTTCTGGTTCTGATGGTTCTGGTTCTGATTGTTCTGATGGTTCTGGTTCTGGTGGTTCTGATGGTTCTGATGGTTCTGATGGTTCTGATGGTTCTGGTTCTGATTGTTCTGGTGGTTCCGGTGGTTCTGGTGGTTCTGGTGGTTCTGATGGTTCTGGTGGTTCTGTTGGTTCTGTTGATTCTGTTGGTTCTGGTGATTCTGTTGGTTCTGGTTCTGATGGTTCTGGTTCTGATTGTTCTGATGGTTCTGGTTCTGGTGGTTCTGATGGTTCTGATGGTTCTGATGGTTCTGGTTCTGGTGGTTCTGATGGTTCTGGTGGTTCCGGTGGTTCTGGTGGTTCTGTTGATTCTGTTGGTTCTGGTGGTTCTGGTGGTTCTGTTGGTTCTGGTTCTGATGGTTCTGGTTCTGATTGTTCTGATGGTTCTGGTGGTTCTGGTGGTTCCGGTGGTTCAGGTGGTTCTGGTGGTTCTGTTGGTTCTGTTGATTCTGTTGGTTCTGTTGATTCTGTTGGTTCTGGTGGTTCTGGTGGTTCTGATGGTTCTGATGGTTCTGTTGGTTCTGTTGATTCTGTTGATTCTGTTGGTTCTGGTTCTGATGGTTCTGGTTCTGATTGTTCTGATGGTTCTGGTGGTTCTGGTGGTTCCGGTGGTTCAGGTGGTTCTGGTGGTTCTGATGGTTCTGATGGTTCTGTTGGTTCTGTTGATTCTGTTGGTTCTGTTGATTCTGTTGGTTCTGGTGGTTCTGGTGGTTCTGATGGTTCTGATGGTTCTGTTGGTTCTGTTGATTCTGTTGGTTCTGTTGATTCTGTTGGTTCTGGTGGTTCTGGTGGTTCTGATGGTTCTGTTGGTTCTGTTGATTCTGTTGGTTCTGGTGGTTCTGGTGGTTCTGGTGGTTCTGATGGTTCTGTTGGTTCTGTTGATTCTGTTGGTTCTGTTGGTTCTGGTGGTTCTGGTGGTTCTGATGGTTCTGTTGGTTCTGTTGGTTCCGGTGGTTCTGGTGGTTCTGGTGGTTCTGGTGGTTCTGATGGTTCTGGTGGTTCTGTTGGTTCTGTTGATTCTGTTGGTTCTGGTGGTTCTGTTGGTTCTGGTTCTGATTGTTCTGGTGGTTCTGGTGGTTCTGATGGTTCTGTTGGTTCTGTTGATTCTGTTGGTTCTGGTGGTTCTGGTGGTTCTGGTGGTTCTGTTGGTTCTGGTGGTTCTGTTGGTTCTGGTTCTGATGGTTCTGGTTCTGATTGTTCTGATGGTTCTGGTTCTGGTGGTTCTGATGGTTCTGGTTCTGGTGGTTCTGATGGTTCTGGTGGTTCCGGTGGTTCTGGTGGTTCTGTTGATTCTGTTGGTTCTGGTGGTTCTGGTGGTTCTGTTGGTTCTGTTGATTCTGTTGGTTCTGGTGGTTCTGGTGGTTCTGTTGGTTCTGGTTCTGATGGTTCTGGTTCTGATTGTTCTGATGGTTCTGGTGGTTCAGGTGGTTCTGGTGGTTCTGTTGGTTCTGTTGATTCTGGTGGTTCCGGTGGTTCCGGTGGTTCTGATGGTTCTGTTGGTTCTGTTGATTCTGGTGGTTCTGTTGGTTCTGGTGGTTCTGGTGGTTCTGGTGGTTCTGTTGGTTCTGTTGATTCTGTTGGTTCTGGTGGTTCTGGTGGTTCTGTTGGTTCTGGTGGTTCTGGTGGTTCTGGTGGTTCTGTTGGTTCTGGTGGTTCTGGTGGTTCTGGTGGTTCTGTTGGTTCTGTTGGTTCTGTTGGTTCTGGTGGTTCCGGTGGTTCCGGTGGTTCTGGTGGTTCTGTTGGTTCTGTTGGTTCTGGTGATTCAGGTGGTTCTGGTGGTTCTGGTGGTTCTGATGGTTCTGGTTCTTATTGTTCTGGTGGTTCCGGTGGTTCTGTTGATTCTGTTGGTTCTGGTGGTTCTGGTGGTTCTGGTGGTTCTGTTGGTTCTGTTGATTCTGTTGGTTCCGGTGGTTCTGGTGGTTCTGGTGGTTCTGTTGGTTCTGGTGGTTCTGGTGGTTCTGGTGGTTCTGTTGGTTCTGGTGGTTCCGGTGGTTCCGGTGGTTCCGGTGATTCCGGTGGTTCAGGTGGTTCCGGTGGTTCCGGTGGTTCTGGTGGTTCTGGTGGTTCTGTTGGTTCTGGTGGTTCTGTTGGTTCTGTTGGTTCTGGTGGTTCTGGTGGTTCTGGTGGTTCTGTTGGTTCTGGTGGTTCTGTTGGTTCTGTTGGTTCTGTTGGTTCTGTTGGTTCCGGTGGTTCTGGTGGTTCTGGTGGTTCTGGTGGTTCTGGTGGTTCTGTTGGTTCTGTTGGTTCTGTTGGTTCTGTTGGTTCTGGTGGTTCTGGTGGTTCTGGTGGTTCTGTTGGTTCTGGTGGTTCTGGTGGTTCTGGTGGTTCTGTTGGTTCCGGTGGTTCCGGTGGTTCCGGTGATTCCGGTGGTTCAGGTGGTTCCGGTGGTTCCGGTGGTTCCGGTGGTTCTGGTGGTTCTGGTGGTTCTGTTGGTTCAGGTGGTTCCGGTGGTTCAGGTGGTTCCGGTGGTTCAGGTGGTTCCGGTGGTTCTGTTGGTTCTGTTGATTCTGTTGGTTCTGGTGGTTCTGGTGGTTCTGGTGGTTCTGGTGGTTCTGTTGGTTCTGTTGATTCTGTTGGTTCTGTTGATTCTGTTGGTTCTGGTGATTCAGGTGGTTCCGGTGGTTCAGGTGGTTCTGTTGGTTCTGTTGATTCTGGTGGTTCTGGTGGTTCTGGTGATTCAGGTGGTTCTGATGGTTCTGGTGATTCAGGTGGTTCTGATGGTTCTGGTGATTCAGGTGGTTCTGGTGGTTCTGTTGATTCTGGTGGTTCTGGTGATTCAGGTGGTTCTGGTGGTTCTGTTGATTCTGGTGGTTCT
Source organism: Poecilia reticulata (assembly GCF_904066995.2). NCBI lineage: Eukaryota > Metazoa > Chordata > Actinopteri > Cyprinodontiformes > Poeciliidae > Poecilia > Poecilia reticulata. The sequence goes on from NC_088831.1 coordinate 46,094,791, forward strand.
GGTGGTTCTGATGGTTCTGTTGATTCTGGTGGTTCCGGTGGTTCCGGTGGTTCTGGTGGTTCTGGTTCTGATTGTTCTGGTTGTTCGGATTCAATAAACTCCAAATTAAAAATCGTTCATTTTGTTTCTGTCACTTTGAGGAGCAAAACATGGAAATCTTTAGTCATGAAGATGCTCAGCCTCACCAGAGTGACGGTCTATGACCTCGTGACCCTGCTGACCTCGTGACCCTGCTGACCTCGTGACCTCGTCTCTGGCTGTCCAGGTGAGACAGGGAGATGGCCGTCTCCTTTCTTCAGGTTTTCTTGGCAGGCGTCCCTCAGGGAGTCGTTGGCCGATGCCAGCTTCGCTTTAGTCTCCGGGTCGGCGGCCATTTTCCTGGCTTGCCTCTGACAGCAGACAGTACCGCAGCGTCAACAGGAATATCTGCAAGAAGTCATCCATTTCCTTCCCTTGAGGATTAATGAGGAAACTGAACAGGATAAAAATGATCCTGCTACCAAAAACTAAAAGTTGAAACCAACAAAACATGAAGAACAAAGAATCTCAACAATGTTTTCCTCATAGTTTTGGTTTTAGCACATCTGTGGATAAAACATGTTTTATTTCTGGAGATGAATTTGGTTGGTAGATGACAGATGTTAGCGTCCAGCTATAAGGGAGCAGCGAGGCGGTTCCTGTCCAGTGCAGGAACCTTAAGGTCCAAACTTCAGTTCTGTTCATTAAAACCTAGTTAAAACAAAACCAAACGCATTCAGCCCAACGACCAGATGGTTCTGATGGTTCTGATTGTTCTGATGGTTCCACATTAATGGAACCATCAGAACCACATTCATGTGGATTCCTGGTTCCACAATAACAATGTCTGAGTTCAGCCTCAAAACCAACCAGAGACCGGATCGGACTGGATCGGACTGGACCGGATCGGACTGGATCAGACTGGACCGGATCGGACTGGATCGGACCGGACTTTATCGGACTGGATCGGACTGGACCGGATCGGACTGGATCAGACTGGACCGGATCGGACTGGATCGGACTGGACCGGACCAGACTGGATCAGACTGGACCGGATCGGACTGGACCGGATCGGACTGGACCGGATCGGACTGGATCGGACTGGACCGGATCGGACTGGATCAGACTGGACCGGATCAGACTGGACCGGATCGGACTGGATCGGACTGGACCGGATCGGACTGGATCAGACTGGACCGGATCGGACTGGATCGGACTGGACCGGATCGGACTGGATCAGACTGGACCGGTTCGGACTGGATCGGACTGGACCGGACCAGACTGGATCAGACTGGATCAGACTGGACCGGATCGGACTGGACCGGATCGGACTGGACCGGATCGGACTGGATCGGACTGGACCGGATCGGACTGGATCAGACTGGACCGGATCAGACTGGACCGGATCGGACTGGACCGGTTCGGACTGGATCGGACTGGACCGGACCAGACTGGATCAGACTGGACCGGATCGGACTTTACCGGACTGGATCGGACTGGACCGGACCAGACTGGACCGGACCGGACTGGACCGGATCGGACTGGACTGGACCGGACTGGACTGGACCGGACCGGACCAGACTGGATCAGACTGGACCGGATCGGACTTTACCGGACTGGATCGGACTGGACCGGACCAGACTGGATCAGACTGGACCGGATCGGACTTTACCGGACTGGATCGGACTGGACCGGACCAGACTGGACCGGACCGGACTGGACCGGATCGGACTGGACTGGACCGGACTGGACTGGACCGGACCGGACCGGACCGGACCGGACCGGATCGGACTGGACTGGACTGGACCGGACTGGACTGGACCGGACCGGACCGGACTGGACTGGACCGGACTGGACTCAAAGGCAGCTGCCTTCACAGATAATCCCATTAAACCCATCAAAGCATCAAAATGTCAGAGACGGCTAATGGATGTTTCACTCTTTATTCATTCTTTTTCTGCTGAGGTCTCCCACTGGGCTGAGAGGGTCCTGGACCTCTGGGTCAAAGGTTAAAGAGAGAAAAAAGGGACTGGAAGATCAGGACATGAGCCTGAGGTCACATGTTTGACTGGGACTGAACCACGATCTCAGTCATGTTTCCTGATCAAGGACAGACGTGTCTGATCCATCCATCCATCCATCCATCCATCCATCCATCCATCCATCCATCCATCCATCCATCCATCCATCCATCCATCCATCCATCCATCCATCCATCCATCCATTTTCTAACACCCTGTCCCTTAGTGGGGTCAGGAGGTGCTGGTGCCTCTCCAGCTAATGTTCCAGGTGAGAGGCGGGGTCACCTGGACAGGTTGACAGACAGGACACACAACCATGCACACACACACACACACACACACACACACACACACACACACACACACACACACACACACACACACACACACACACACACACACACACACACACACACACACACCTAGGGACAATTTGGAGAGACCAGTTAACCTGACAGTCATGTTTCTGGACTGTGGGAGGAAACCGGAGAGAACCGACCATGCAGGGAGAACATGGAGACTCCATGCAGAAAGACCGGGAATCGAACCCAGAACCTTCTTGCTGCAAGGCAGCAGCTCTACCCACTGCACCACTTCTACCTCAGACTAATGCTACTAAAATGAAGTTCTACATATTGTTGATAAAACTGTCATTTCCAGAAGGGAAAGTTGTAAATAAAGCCTTTCTAACAACAACCCGTTCTAAAGAAAACCTGTTTCCACGTGAATCTGCGGGTCCTAATGCGGAGCAAAGCCTGTGAGAGACAAGGAGACATTAATAAAACGTTATTGCAGCCGCATGAAAAACCAGAAGGAGAAACTCTGACGTCCGGGACTCGTCCATGTTGGAGCACCAACTGCAGGATGGAGGGTTGTGAGTTTGATGCTGGCTGCCATCAGTCCTTCTTCTTCTCCACATTGAGACTTTTACTGAACGAGTTCTGGAGAACTCTGCTTAACTGAACAGCGCAGACGTCCGTTAGCTGTCATTTCCTCAGTTTCAACTAAAAGATGTTGCCTGGATACCAACTGGGAGGTCCAGCAGTAACTGACCAGTAGCTCCAGTTAGAATCCACTGATCAGACCTGAAACCTTCTCTGATGGTACTGAGCCCGGTTCAGGTTCAGGTTCTGGTTCTGATGGAGGTTTCTGCCTAACACAGGGGAGTCTATCCTCTCCACTGTCGCCCCCTGCTGGTCAGGAGATGATGTGGATCGACCATCCATGGTTTCCTTAGACAGAAACAATAAACTGAGCTGAATGTTCTGACTGATAATTGGGATCAATAGGAATAGATGATTGATTGGACTGAGAAGTTCCAGACCGCCCGGTTATGGTCTAGTAAAGTGAAGCATGAACTGCAGCTGAGATGAAATCAGGAGTTTTTCTCCAAGCTTTTGTTGTGCTCTAGTTTCTTTAGCATCTCTGATCGTGTGAGCGTCCAGAAAGCTTTTTGTAGTGAAACAGAGCCAGCTTACGCGTCCAACAATGCCATCATTTGTCTTTTTGTTCCTCTGCGTCCCCCTGCGGTGTCCATAACACTCGCATTGTAAAGGCATTGTGATGCGTTTGGTGGTGATGCGACACATTTTTCAATGTGTGGCGGCTCCTCTGAGAAATGTGTCATGCTGGTGTGTTTTACCCCCTGAGGGCCACAGTGTCACATTTCACACCAGCACTCACACTTTTACTGCGCACACACACACACACACACACACACACACACACACACACACACACACACACACAGACACACACACACACACACACACACACACACACACACACACACACACACACACACACACACAGACACACACACACACACACACACACACACACACACACACACACACTCCTGCTCTTCAGGTGTGATTATTATAGAAACTGTGATCCAGATTTATTGAGCTGTTTTATCTGGCTTCAGCTGATGGGTTGCCTGGCAACAATGACTTATTATTAACTGTAATAATCAAATCTGACGCACATTCACTGGCTGCAGGTCGGACAGGCTACCCAAGACTAACCCAGGACTACTCAGGACTAACCCAGGACTAACCAGGACTAACCCAGGACTAACCCAGGACTACTCAGGACTACCCTAACCTTAACCCAGGACTAACCAGGACTAACCCAGGACTAACCCAGGACTACTCAGGACTACCCTAACCTTAACCCAGGACTAACCCAGGACTACTCAGGACTACCCTAACCTTAACCCAGGACTAACCCAGGACTACTCAGGACTAACCCAGGACTAACCCAGGACTACTCAGGACTAACCAGGACTAACCCAGGACTAACCCAGGACTACTCAGGACTAACCAGGACTAACCCAGGACTAACCCAGGACTAACTCAGGACTACCCTAACCTTAACCCAGGACTAACCCAGGACTACTCAGGACTAACCAGGACTAACCCAGGACTAACCCAGGACTACTCAGGACTAACCAGGACTAACCCAGGACTAACCCAGGACTAACTCAGGACTACCCTAACCTTAACCCAGGACTAACCCAGGACTACTCAGGACTAACCAGGACTAACCCAGGACTAACCCAGGACTACTCAGGACTAACCAGGACTAACCCAGGACTAACCCAGGACTAACTCAGGACTACCCTAACCTTAACCCAGGACTAACCCAGGACTACTCAGGACTAACCAGGACTAACCCAGGACTAACCCAGGACTACTCAGGACTAACCAGGACTAACCCAGGACTAACCCAGGACTAACTCAGGACTACCCTAACCTTAACCCAGGACCAACCCAGGACTAACCCAGGACTACTCAGGACTACCCAGGACTAACCCAGGACTAACCCAGGACTAACTCAGGACTACCCTAACCTTAAACCCAGGACTAACCCAGGACTAACCCAGGACTAACCCAGGACTACCCAGGACTAACCCAGGACTAACCCAGGACTAACCCAGGACCAACCCAGGACCAACCCAGGACTAACCCAGGACTAACCCAGGACTACTCAGGACTACCCAGGACTAACCCAGGACTAACCCAGGACTAACTCAGGACTACCCTAACCTTAACCCAGGACTAACCCAGGACTAACCCAGGACTACCCAGGACTAACCCAGGACTAACCCAGGACTACTCAGGACTACCCAGGACTAACCCAGGACTAACCCAGGACTACTCAGGACTACCCAGGACTAACCCAGGACTAACCCAGGACTACTCAGGACTACCCTAACCCTCGCCTCAAACAACGTGAATGTAAACAAATGGGGAAGAAGAGCTGAGGTCCAGTCCAGCTGGCTGGCAGTGCTGCAAGACCCTGGGAATCAAACCAGTCTAAGCTGATGGTGAGAGACCAGTTCAACTAGCTGGGAGAGATTCAGCAGGGTTCAAAGGTCAATACTAGAAACCGCTGATGAGAGAAGAGGCTGTGGTGATTCAGGCAGCAGAGATCTGGACCAGTTAAAGCTTACATGCGAGCCATATGGAAAAACAACCCAGTGGTGATGCTGCGGAGGGGCGGAGCCTGATGGCCAAGGGGCGGAGCCTGATGGTCAAACGCAAACTTTGATGCTACCTTCATTTTCATACATGCCGACTTGTAAAATATGGCGCCGCCCATTTTTTGTGCGTTTGCCGCTTTAGACCTCTGGTGATTGTCATGATGGGTTAGATGCTTGTTGTGGGACCCAAATGCAGGAGACGGCAGAGAAACTGAAGAGTAAAAGATATGGAGAAACAAACTTACAAAAATCAAAGTGGCAAAAACAAAAATGAATAGAAGGAAAAGCAGCAAGGAGACAAAGAACCGAGACCAAGTCTGACGTGTTGAAATACTGGGGAGGGTGAAGGCAGAACTAGAGACCTGACTGACTGACTGGTTACTGTGTCAGGAGAGACGCAGAGAAACAGGAAATAAACCAACACGAAAGAATTACTATGAACTAGAAATAAACACCAAGAACTGACCTGAAGGGAAAAACAGGAACAGGACCGATAAACCCAGAACCAGAAAGTAACACAAAGTAATGAAACCAGAAAAAACAAGCAGCAGAACTAAAACATAACTGATATAAGTATCAGTACCAAACCATCCGGGATGCTGACAGCGAAGAAGAGAGCAGCATCATGATGAAGCTGCAGCGTCCATCTGGAAGCTGCTGCAGCATCGGGCCGACCGTCCTGCAGCCGTCAGGAACCTTCAGAATCGTTATTCTGTCTCAAAGGGCAAATCATTTTACAGAAGGTCACAATAAAAACACCAACAATGAACATTTAGCCAGGGCATTTTGTGTGTTTCTATCTGTGCAGTAAGGAGCTTTATGTTGAGTAAATCCTAGAATAATGATGTGGTGTTTGTGATTTGTGGCTGCCACTGATGAAGGATGGAGGTGAAACCATCTCTGATGTGTGGAAAGGATCCGTTGAGTCCATGAGCTGCCAGAGCAGAAGGATTAGCTTCCGACCTTAATGCTCCTCAGGCCGTCTGCCACTTCCTCCACATTCAGATCATCTGCAGTGGATCAGGAAACACTGGAGCCTTTAAGTTCAACGTTTGATCCGCTGGAATCACAAAGAATTCAAACTGAACAAGTCAAAGTTTCTGGTCTCCACATGTTCAAGAGAAAACGGTCAGACAAGAAATCAGATCAAATCAGGTAAAAAACCAGGTAAATCAGGCAGTGCAGAGGTCAGTGCCACGCCATCTGGACATGGACGTTTCACCTGATTTACCTGGTTGTGTCTCCACGCTCTCAGAGAGGATTTGGTTTGTGGCAGAAGTGGGGAACTGGGGCAAACTGGGATCTGTGGTCCTGGACTGACCCTGGTGCTGCGTCTCATTGGTCCAGCTGCAGCTGGAGGTGAGTTCATGCTGCTGGCAGCTGTCAGTCCGTCTCCACCTGCCTGGGTGCTGGATGGCTGCTGCTTCAGGCAGCCACCCAGCTTGGAAGCTGCATTTCCTTCATGTAGATTTAGTTTTTCATTTTTATTCAACTTTACTGGATTGTCTGAAGCATCGGGACGCATTTTTCCAACATGTCCTTCAGGTGAGTCTGTGTCTGAATCCTGCACAGTTGATGTCGTCCTGATTTTATTTAGTCTTTACTTGGTCTTCATGTTTCTGTTACTGACAGAAATGTGTTGCATAAACTTTTCACTGGAATCTGATTAGAAGATCAGCAGGTGCTGCCTCTCCGCCTCGTGGCAGCCGGCTGACTGACGGAGCGCCGCCGTCAGCAGGAAAACCTCCTGGGCGTCAATCAGGCCACTGAGTCAAAGGAAAACATGCTGGGAACACGCAGCGAGTCAGAGGCTCATTAGGAAGTGAAGCAGCGTTTATCCACCGCTGAGAGGAAACAGTAAATCACTGAGCTGCTGTTCCATCACCTGCAGCTAAAACAGCCAGAAAGGCTTCAGGCAGGTTTTGGTGAGAACATCTCCAACTGTCTGCAGTTTTCTTGGAAACTTTCAGGATGTTTGTGATGATAAAATTGAGGAATTAGCAATAAAATACTGGAAACAGCATGAAGAACCGGCCTGATCCCAGGAAGTTCCTGCAGACGAGAAACCACAAATTAAAAGTTGTGGCTGATCTGATCTGATTCAACAGGAAGGAGAATTAGTGGACTTCCCAAACGTCTGACCATTAACTTCACTTTAAGGTTAATCACATCTAATCAATCTTTAATGTCTATTGAGCAGATTTTTACCCTGTGGACGTTATCTTCATATTTCTATTACAGAAAAAAAACTAATGCTGAACTCAGTTCAGTAAATTGTGTCACAAAAAACAAATTTATCTCAACAGCTGGAAATGAAAAGCATTTAAATATAAAAAAGACTTTAGCACCAAGAATAATAAATATTCACTTAAAATGATCCAGAATTAATAAAAAAGTATTTTTATATGTTGCAAAACAGAAACATTAAGTTATTGTCATGGTTTGTGTTTGTGAGCAGTGAGGGAGACGCAGACAGGCTCAGGTTAGAGGAGCACAAAGGACAGAGGGACGGCGAAGGACAGGGATCCGACAGGAGACAAAGACACAGGGAGGGTAATCAGGCAATGAGACACAGCTGGGACAATCAACAGGGAGGACAGGACAGAGAGGACAGGGAGGACAGGACTAAACCCAAAAAAACTCAAAAAAAATGCACTGAAAACACAGAACAGATATGAGCAACAATGAGAGACAGTTAAAAATCCAACATGTCAAAGTCTGGGGACAGACATGTTGGATCCATCCATCCATCCATCCATCCATCTGATCATCCATCCATCCATCCATCCATCCATCCATCCATCCATCCATCCATCCATCCATCCATCCATCCATCCATCCATCCATCCATCCATCCATCCATCCATCCATCCATCCATCCATCTGGTCGTCATGAATGCAGTAACTTAGAGCCATTGTACAGCGCTGTTAGACATCATGGCGGCCGTTCCCGCTCCCATCATGGCGGCCGTTCCCGCTCCCTGCAGCAGAGCCTCTGATTCCTCTGTTCAGATCCTGGAGTGACCGTCTTCCCTCACTAAAGCCAATGTTGAGCAGGACAGAGAGGCGACCTGCCGCCCAACGAGGAACAAATGTTCTCCTCTAGTCTTTTAAATGGATGTAACCATGGAAACCTGCAGATGACATCACAGACATAAACCCTGTTGTACCCCGGGCAGAAGGTCAGCATCGAACAGCTGAAACAGGAATCTATGAATTTGTTTGACTGATGGGCTGATTGATCTGATCGATTGGTTATTGCTTCCTCTCCAACACCGCTACTCCTCAGGTCCCAGGGACAGACACTAATAAGACATTTTCAACTCAAAGTGTTGCATTTTTTACAGAAAAGAACATTTTTAAATCATAGATATTATTAGAGATGCACCATATTGGATTTTTGGTTGATATATGATTTGCCGATAAACTAAAACTCGTTTGACCAACAGCTGATTCTGAAACCGATGAGCTTGTAGAATGAACTACTGGTGAGGTGTTTTAGTCTATGGTGAACTGGTCTCTTGCTTTCCCTTTTGGCCGCCATGAACTCACCATGACGGCCGGAGTGGTGGTTCTTTGGTTCATCGGGTTCAAAGTGCTACAGAACTTTGCTGTGGCTCCTCCTTCATCACTGATGCTGAGCCGTCATGGCAAACAGCAGTTCTGCTGTCAGTTTCCGACATTTTGAAAAACGTCCACACTACTGACATTTTCCCTTGGTCCGGCTCTATTAGACGCCATGACGTTGTTACTCATGGCGTTGTTATATCGGTGAGTTACTTTGATGGAAAAGCCCATGTTCGATATAAAATTTTACAGCTAATATCAGTCGGTGCCGATTCCATGCCGATAATTTTGTGCATTCCTAGATATTATAATTTATAGTAAGTAGCGTATGGCCTCTGGTTGGTCTGTGCTGACTCTGGCAGACCTACTGTCCTCCTTTCAGCTAATCTGACTTGTAAACCGCCACTGGATCAGAACCAACCTGGTGCTCCAACTCCAGGACTCAACCTGGACGGCGATCAGAGCAGATTAACTCGTGCCACCATGGTGACGACCCAGACAGGAACGTGACCTAATGCAGCAGGATTCCTGCCCTGACTATGATGGCGTTAGCCTCGTTTGGCTGCTATTAGCGAGGGAGACCCAGCCGGGTCATCAGGGTTAGGGTCACTGACAGGATTGGGGTCCCTTTGAGCCTAATCTCCCTGGAAAGACTCTGACCTGGCAGTGACCCTGCTTGGGGAAGGTAATGGCTTTGTACTTGTTTAACACCTTATCAAGTCCAGAGGACGTCACACTACAGTCATTTCACACACTCACACGCCGATGGTGGCTAACTACTGCATAGTAGGCCCAGCTGCCCTGGGGCAGTCTGACAGAAGCCAGGCTGCCATGCACCGGCACCTCCTGCTGAGTCCTCTGACCCCCACCATCAGACGAGGTGGGTGGAGTGTCTATTCCCGGGTGGAGCGCGGTTCGAACCAGCAACCCGCCGACTACTTTTACCACCATCGCCCCAATGCCAGGTCCTTGACTTCCTGCAATAGTTCCTGTAAATTTCTCTGGTTCTGGTCCCAGCCTGGACTGGTATCGACTCGGTGTTGTCTTGGCGTGGACAGTTGGCCGTCTGATCCGTCCTGTCTGCTCTGAATCTGGAATTAGTGGCAGAGCTAATAAAGCTGATTAAAGGTTTGATCCCAGCAGCTGGTGGCGCCAGCGGCTCAGACCAAACCAAGCCCCAGGTGGAGCGGGGATCGAACCAGCAATGGGCCAAACGCTCCTCTAACCACTGCAGTGGTGAGCTGTTTCAAAAACCACTCGATTAAAGTTTACAATAATTTATTAAATTAAGTTCAGAAAAGATGCGATAGGCTGTGTCTAAGCCTTAAAACCAGCGGTAGAGCAGTCTTTATAAAAGAAGTTTAATAAAGAGCATCACGGTCAGTAAAAGTCTTCAGGACAAGGCAGAAGCAGAGTCCTAGTTAAAGCAGGGTGTGGTCCTCCAGCCCGGACACCTGACCTGGAGGCCCCACGGCTGGAGCCGGGCCCTCGGCTCCTGGCCTCAGCCAGGCCTCGGATAGCCGGTCCCCCTCGGCTCCTGGTGTGGGTCTTCACCCCACAGGGGCCCCACTGATGGGGCCCCTGGGAGCCCCATCAGTGGGACTCTCATGAGTGGGAATCCCAGCGTCAGACAAATATGCAGAAATAACGTGCAACACGAACCCAAATGGATCCAAAAGGATTAAAATCAGTCAATAACACAGAAAGGTTAAATGAATCAAAATATTGATTCACCATCGCCACCGTGGTTATTTATCATGAATAACATGAAACATTACATTTTGCGCTCGTCAAAATGTAATGTTTGTTCTCAGTTGTTGACTGGAGTTTTCCATGATTGTGTTTTTGTGCCTTGTTGCTGAAATGTGTGATACTAATAAACTTGATCGATTGACGGATTGATGAATGCTTTGATTTTGTCTTGTTTGCTGTTTAACATGTTCATCTATCCAGATACTCTATAATATTCATATTCAGCCTGCCGGACAGCATCATTGAGACGTTTTACAGAAACATCGTCTGTTCTGACCATGTTTGTAAATGTCAGTTTGCTCGTTAAAATGTTGCGTTGCTGATGAGTTCCGACCCAAAGCGACGGACAGGAACATTTCAGAACTCGCAGCTTAACAACATTTGACTATTAAAACATTTTCTACCAACTTAAAAGCTCTTAGATTGTCAAATGTGCAGCACTTATCCTGTGATTCTCATTTGTATTTAGTTTTACTTTTTTCTTTTTATGTAGTTTGTATTGTGGTTAAGTTTTGTGCTATGTTGCTTTTTGTTCTTGTAAAATTTGAAACTTGACATTCTCCTTTTAGATAAAAAATGCTTTTGGTTTATTATCTGTTTTAACGTGTTGGAGGGACTACAGATGAAAACTGGTCTTTACGTCTTACTCTAACAGTTTGTTGTATTTTCCCTTTTGAAATAAATAAGCAGCAACAACTAAAGAGCAACGTGATAAAAAGGAAACTTGTAGCCCTGCAGCTGCCTAACGGTCTGGACTAGAACACTTTTAGTAGCTCAGCATAAACTCCAAGGTTGTTTGTAACCAACGAAAGAAACGTTTGAAACCTGCAAACTTCTAGAATCATGTAACAGATTTTTACAACCATCGTAACTCTACTCAGAAAATGGCTCAATGAGTTTGATTGTCCACAACTCATCTTAGAATTTTGATGCGTCTTTATTAAACAAACTTTCTAGCAGAGTTAAGCAACAAAACAAATTTAATAATCAATGATTGCAGATCCAAAATAAAACTCTAAATCATCTTTCCCTACTCTGAGTTGCTAATTTACTTGAACATAGCAACAGCTGCTGGGCGTCAGATTTATAAACCAGAAACATGAGTATAAAGGTGGAACTTTAGTATGTAAAAAAAAAACATGATTAAATGGGCTAAAAGTTTTAACATGTAAAAATCTATGTAATTGATTATTGATGCTGAGAGAGGAGACGGCTCGGCGGCTCAGTGGGTCCTGAAAGGTTCTGGTGACACCATGAAGACCCTGCAGCTGGTCCTGCTCCATCCATGGCTGACAACCATCACACCTTGTTAACTTTAGCTGCATTCCTCCCACTGCACTCTGGTCCCTTTACTGGCTCCAGCTGGCTGTCAGGTTTTGCCTGGAGGAAATTCTCCTTTCTTCAGGCCAGACTGGCTGTTTCACTGCAATGTGGAAAAGTTGGATCGCTTTCAACCAGAGAAAACTCTTCTAAACATTTATTCTTGAAACCCCTAACTGCCTTAGTATTGAACCTGCCTGCAACGTCACTCTTTCTACATGTTGTCACCTGTAGAAACCTAAGTGACAGACAGAGAGGATGAAAGTATGAATCATCTCAATCGCCTCCACATAAAGGGTCTTTTGTCTCTGAACTTATTTCATTTTAAAATAGTTTAGAGTTTTTGAAAACAACACAGCCGTTTCCTTCAGTCACACTCATCTGGAAAATATGCTGAACATGTCAGTAAGTCATCCCGTCAATAAATATTCTCCTGATAACTTTTCCTTTTAATCCTGCTTGAGCAGCGGCAACACTGAGGTGAAAAGAAAGAAAATCTATCAGGAAAGAACAGAAACAACCAGCTAACAGTTTTTGCTAAACTTTAGATCAGTGTTTCTCCACCCTGGTCCTCATGTTTCTCCACCCTGGTCCTCATGTTTCTCCTGGTCCTCATGTTTCTCCACCCTGGTCCTCATGTTTCTCCACCCTGGTCCTCATGTTTCTCCACCCTGGTCCTCATGTTTCTCCTGGTCCTCATGTTTCTCCACCCTGGTCCTCATGTTTCTCCACCCTGGTCCTCATGTTTCTCCACCCTGGTCCTCATGTTTCTCCACCCTGGTCCTCTCCCTCCTGCTCTGCATGTTCTAGATGAGCCTCTGTTCCAGAACATCTGATCCAAATGACTGAATGACCATCAGGTGCTGCAGACGCCTGTTAATCACCCAGAGATACAATCCAGGTGGCAGAAGGAAACACCTGAAACATGGGTGTCCAAAGTGGGTCCTGCATGTAGCAACAACCTCCTCAGCAAGTCATTGTTCTTCTTAGGCCATTTAACGAGCCATCATTTGATGCAGGTGCGCTAAACCAGGGAGAGACTTATGCAGGCTGCCGGGCCTCGAGGACCCACTTTGGACACCCCTGACCTAAAACATGCAGGACGGGGGGCCTGAGGACCAGGGTGGAGAAACACTGAGCTAGACTGAAAAACAAAGAATTGTCAGAATCTATAGCATAATCATAATCAGATTTACTTTTGTTGAAGTTGCTCTGAACGAAAGAAAACAGGAAAAATGTGCATGTGAGTGAGGAGAGGAATGGAGGGATGAGTGGAGGGAAACAGAAACAACAAACATGGAAACTGGAAACAAAAGGAAAACCTCAGGAATGTTGTTTTCCTGGTGAGGAATGAAAGGTCCTCCATGTAAAGTCTTGATGGCAAGTCAGCAACAGATGTTGCAATAAAATCTCTATTATTGTTTTTGATTTGCCAAGATTTTCAAAACAAAAATAAAAATGAACTGTTTTACCTACGCTCCCTCCACCGATCAGGGATCGCTTCCTTTTTTTTTTCTTTTACCAGATTTTAATCTTTGTGAAACTGATCTCTGAGTTTTGAATATTGGTTATTACAGCAAAAAGAGACGTTAGAAGCTGTGGTGTTTCCCCAGCTGAGCTTCTCCTCTGTTAACAAAGACAACAGAAACATTGAAATATCATCTGAACAAGAGAGAAAATCCTCCACTGGGTTCCTGTTAGATTTGAACATGAACCATTTCAAATTTTAAAAATGTTTCTGTGTTCATTGCCAAGTCGTTGGTATGAGAGGCTCATGTGCAGCTAATTTATTTATGGGTAAATTGGAAGATGATCATGTGAGTCATAATGATCATTTTGAGCCTTTGATACATAAATGACATATTTTCGATTTTTCAGGCAGCAGAAAGAAACTTTGAATTCTCTCAATTCTCACATCTTAAATTTTCCATTTTGTACTTTTTAGTAGATCAGACAGGAAGAGACATTGACTATACAGGCCCTTCTCCAGAAATTAGCATATTGTGATAAAGTTCATTAATTTCCATAATGTGATGATAAAAATTAAACTGTCATAGATTTTAGATTCATTGCACACCAACTGAAATATTTCAGGTCTTTTATTGTTTTAATATTGATGATTTTTCAAACAGTTCATGAAAACCCAAAATCCCTGTCTCAAAAAATTAGCATATTTCATCCGACCAATAAAAGAAAAGTGTTCTAATACAAAAAAAAAGTCAACCTTCAAATAATTATGTTCAGTTATGCATCAATACTTGGTCAGAAATCCTTCTGCAGCCTTCAATGCGGCATGGAGGCCATCAGCCTGTGGCTCTGCTGAGGTGTTATGGAGCCCAGGATGCTTCGATGGCCTGAAGCTCATCCAGACTGTTGGGTCTCTCAACTTCACAATATCCCCCAGATTCTCTATGGGGTTCAGGTCAGGAGAGTTGGCAGGCCAACAGTAGCACCATGGTGAGTATACCAGTGGTTTTGGCTCTGTGAGCAGGTTGTGCTGAATAATGAAATCTTCATCTCCATAAAGCTTTTCAGCAGATGGAAGCATGAAGTGCTCCAAAACCTCCTGATAGCTGCTGCATTGACCTGCCCTTGATAAAACACAGTGGACCAACACCAGCAGCTGACATGGCTCCCCAGACCATCACTGACTGTGGACTGACTGTGGGTACTGGACACTGGACTTCTGGCCTTTTGGCATTTCCTTCTCCCCAGTCTTCCTCCAGATTCTGGCACCTTGATTTCTGAATGACATGCAAAATTTGCTTTCATCCGAAAAAAGTACTTTGGACCACTGAGCAACAGTCCAGTGCTGCTTCTCTGTAGCCCAGGTCAGGCGCTTCTGCCGCTGTTTCAGGTTCAACAGTGGCTTGACCTTTGACCTGGGGAATGCAGCACCTGTAGCCCATTTCCTGCACACGCCTGAGCACGGTGGCTCTGGATGTTTCTACTCCAGACTCAGTCCACTGCTGGAGGTCTGGACTCGGTCCTTCTCCACCATCTTCCTCAGGATCCGGTCACCTCGTCTCGTTGTGCAGCGTTTTCCTTCCCACTGAGGAGCCTTGATACTCTGCAAACAGCCTATTGGTTCAGAAATGTCTTTCTGTGTCTCACCTCTTGCTTGAGGGCGTCAATGATGGCCTTCTGGACAGCAGTCAGGTCAGCAGTCTGACCCATGATTGCTGTGTTGAGTAATGAACCAGGCTGGGAGTTTTTAAAAGCCTCAGGAATCTTTTGCAGGTGTTTAGAGTTACTTTGTTGATTCAGATGATGGTTAACGGCTCGTTCAGAGAACCTTTTCATGATATGCTAATTGTTTGGGTTTTCATGAGCTGTATGCCAACATCATCAGCATTAAAACAATAAAAGACCTGAAATATTTCAGTTGGTGAGCAATGAATCTAAAATATATGACAGCTTAATTTTTATCATTACATTATGGAAATTAATGAACTTTATCACAATATGCAAATTTTTTGAGAAGGACCTGTAGACTTAGATTTGTAATACTAGGAACAACTGTAGAAAATGTTTGAAATTTCACCAAACCCAGATCAACACTGAAGAATCGTACTTTTGGTTTTGTTTTAAGAGTTTTCTGTAACATACTTTGTTCAACACTAAAACCTGTACTGTCTCTTTAAGAGAGCGCTCAGTTATGACATCACTGTTGACCCTAGGCTGCCTGAGAAGAGGTAGGAAGTTTCCTTGGCTCTTTGTTAAGCTCATGTTTTATTAATTATACAACAAAATGGAACTACATGCAGCTGTGAATATTTATATGTTTTAAAACATGAAAACATTTTCCTGAGTTTAGAGCAGATGTTGCTAAGCGACAGCCATCGGGTTTCTCCTGCATGTTACTGAGCCTCTGCCAGCATCCAGCTCCTTTCTTCAACTGAACTCAAATCCAGGTTAACGGCTCAGTTTACGCCGGGTTCCTGAAAAAATGGTGAGGAAGTCAAAAGTGTAGATTCTGCCTGCTCTCTAAGATTAAATATGATTTCATGTGTGGCCCACTCAGGTTTCAGGTTTTTAAATCTCACCAGAGGTCAGGCCAGACGTTCCAGCTTTCCTCTTGTTGCTGTGTGACGATAAACAAAATGTCTTCCTTCAGCCTCAGACAGAAAGTTTTCTATTTCACACTTAATCACTTGCTGAGCTCAATCTTTGTATCTGTTGAAATGCCCTGGATTTATAAAGGCAAAAGTAAAAGAGAATTAAAGCTAATGACACATTTCATGACAGCTGGCCTTAATATTGGCTCTGGAGCTTCAAGGTGTCGAAGTTGAGCTGGGCCTCAAAGAGGAAGTGACAGATAAACTCATTTTGATCCATTACAGAAAAACCTGAAGGACTTCATGAAGTTCTGCTGCTGAACTGATTCCTCAGTCATTTCAAACAAACTGATTTCAAGCAGCTGAGATCCTTGATGTTCAGCCCAGATCCGAATCTCAGTGTTGTTGTCCGCCCTCCCTCATCCAGCATGTGACTGACGACTCACCGCTTTGCTTCGCGGCTCTAATTGTCCTCTGCTGTTTACTTCCACTGAACTCACAGAAAATCCAGCGGGATGGGATGGGATGGGTGTAACCGCAGCGAGGGATATCAGACATGCAGCGACACGCGCTGCCACAGATTCCAGGTGATGTTCCTGTAAAAACCAAGAAAACAAAAGCTGCTAAAAATACACGCCACTAATCGCTCCTCTGAGCTAAATGTGACTGTAGGTGGAATAAATGGCACCACGTCTTAAAGGAACCAACATCCAGATGATTCCAGAAACACGACTGTAATTGTGTTTAGTGATTCTTAATGTTGAGACATTCAGAGATTTTATTAATGTTATTTGATTATTTAAAACGTTATTTAAATCATTTTTTAAGAAGCTTCAGTGTTTTTATATAAGGTTATAACTGACTAAAGGGGCTTGCAAAAGTATTCACACCCCTTGACTTTTTCTATATTGTCACATTGCAAACATAAATCATGTGATGGAATTTAAAGGCAGTTCTGTGGCTTATAGAGCGTAAAGCTGATGTAGCTCTGCCTCCAGGCTGCATCAATGTTAGATACATGTTCAGTCTCTACAAATTATGATTGAATTTTCATCAGTTATGATGTTCAGCAGGTTCCAAACTGGCTGTTAAAGGACTTTAGTCATACAAACGACAGCATCACTAAAGCTATTGAGTCTAAGAACTTCCCTCCTAAAACATTAGCATGAATATATTTACACCCCAGCAATAAAACCTTGCAGATCCATTCCATAAAATCCTAAATTTCCATCTGTCCCAAACTGCTTCATAAACCTGAGTGAACCTCCAAACCAGCAGCTTAACGACGGCTAGCGTCAGAGCGCCGCTGTGACCCAGAGCGGCTCTGTCACGTTTTATTACCCCCAAAATTCAGCTGAACACTTTGACTGTTATCCCTGCTGGACGAATCGTTAAAGTTACAATCGTTGTCTGATTTTTAAAGCTTCAGGTTTTATTTAGTAAAAGCCACCATTGAAATGCTTAAATGTCTCTTTTATACAGAAACAGACTCATTCAGTCAAACACGTGTGTGTTGATTCTGAACTCAGTCAGACTCAACACCAACAATTAATGAGCCGAAATCAGCATGTTAAGAATTTATGAACTTGACTTTAATGATGGTTTGGATTGAACTGATGCATTGAAACCTGTAAGAATGATAAATACAAACTAATATATATCAAGAGGATTGAATGTATAAAATAATAAAGACAGAGAAAAGCTATTTTCCTCCTCATTTCCATCCTTGACAGTCGGTTCATCCTGCAGCAGCATCTTCCCCTCAACTGGACCTGCAGCTGCAGGGTGACTTAAAATGTCTGATTGAATGTAAAAGATTTTACATAAGGAGTTGTGAGACAGTATTTGTTTGAGTAGAATAGAGCAGAGGCCTCCAAATGTCCTGAAATGTTTAGTTGAGTGACGCACCAATCAGCTCCTCCGTCTGCTGCAGCTGAGAGCAACATGTGGAGAAATGAGGCAGAAACAAACCAACCTTTGCTGCTCACTTTGTGAAACGATCCGTCTGTTCAGACGTCACTGATCTAAACTTTAACTTTGCACCTCCGTCTCCTGAAAGACTGAAGAATAAAAATAAGAGAAAAAACCCAGAAAGGATTTTGATGTGCAGTTTGTAACGGAGGCTCCATCAGCAGAGCCTGATGTAAATCTGATGATCTGGAGTTTTTATGGCATTTTGCAATAAAATTATTTGATGTTGAGTTTTCCTTTTATGTTTTCTGAACAGCAGAGCCCTGATAATATTTCTGTTTTTTCACTAATTTGCTAATTTGATTGGTGGACATCAGCGCCGACTTCACAGAGAAATAAAACAGCAGAATGTTAGTTGAATATTTGGTGCAGACTCTGTATGAAACTGGTCTGTTAAAAACTAAAGTTATCATTTTTCATGCACAACTTGAAATAAAGATCAAAGTTTTTCCACTGATCTTCTGTCAGCTATTCTTCTAAAATTCAATTACAAAGTAGTTACAGATTACCCCCAACCTTTCAATAATCCTTTGCCAATCTGCCCACAGCCTCCATGATTACCCCCACAACTCCATCCCCAACTGCCCCTGTTGCCCCCATGCCGACTCCCAGGGCAGCTTCCAGGCTGTTGGTGCCACGTCGGGGCAGGAGGAGCTCCAGGCTTTGGCTCAGTGACTGAACTGCTGAACTCCATCAGGTCATTTTCCCTCCAGAGGCAGAAAACTGTAAAGTTGGAATAAAAACAGAAACTTCATAAAAACACCATAATACTATATTAATATTCAGCTTGAAGAATCTGACATCAATGTCCAGTTTTTTTGTTACATTTCCAAGTTTTTTACATGATAAAAACACTAAAATATGACATTACTGTGGCAATTTAAAGTGATAATATTACTATATAAATCTAAATATAATAATAATCCAGACCAGAATAATTAATGTTCCAATTATCATTTCTGAAAGGCGGCGCTGAACAGTTGGGTTTTATTCTTCCACAGAGACTTTCAATAAATCACTGAATGGATCAAAGATCTGCTGCTGGATCAACTTCAGACTCTAAAGTTCTGGTTCTGGTTCTGCTCTGCCTCCAGAACCGGAACCAAACATGGAGCAGCATTCAGCTTCTATGCACCAAAATCTGGAACAAACTTCCAGAAAACTGCCAACCAGCTGAAACCCTGAGCTGCTTTGATCAATAAGAACTGAACATTGATTAATATCATTGATATTGATTTTAATTATGCATTTGACAAAATGTAACATTGACTTTTATAACTTTATTATATTTTTCTGTGAAGCATTTTGAGCAGCTGATTGACGGCAGCAAATCAAAATCCATCCAATTATTAACGTTTCTGAGATAAAACTCAATCTGATGGATCACAACCGCTGACCTTTAACCCCTAGGTTAACTTCCCCTGTGTCTTTCCTGCTGAACCTTTGTGTTGGACGCCTGTCCCCTCTGTTGGACAACCTGTGACTGGACTCCGTCTCAAGCTGCTGGAGGACAGGAAGGAGATCTGGACTCCTCCAATAAACCGTCCTCCGGGGGGGCCGGGCCGGCGGTGACCCCAGCTGACCCCCTGGCCCATGTCTCCTTAATAAGTGCTGCCCTCCCCAGTGGTAACAGAATGGTCAAACATTATGTCAGGGGTAATTAAGGTCCAAATGCTCCTGACCCTGATATAATCCCTTTTGAAAGGATCTCCAACTGTTTGCTGTGATTAACAAGGAGCTGAAGGCTCTGCTGGTTTGTTGGCCCGATTTTTATCACCACATAAAGTTTCCTCCAAAAGCAACAGAAATATCCTCAACAGACAACAAGACGGTTCTTTGAGCTCTGACTGAACGTTGCCGACCAAATGGGCAGCTGGCAACAAACATGAGAAGCTGTAAAACAACCTGAGCCGTCAGTCGTGACTCTGGAGAGCAAAGAGTTTCCATGAATGGTATCAAAGCTGTTCAAGTGATTTAATGTTCAGGGAAAAAAACATCTGTGCTTTGACTATAATGTCTTCCTCTGTTTTCAAAACATTTATGCTCTATGGACGGCTGGCGATAAGAACATAATGAGCCTCATCACCACTTTATGACAGTTTGACATTAAGAACAAAGACATGCTGGTTAAACACTGTTGCTGTTGGGTTGCTAAGCTCTTCATGTAAACAATCAGCCTGGCTGTTGCCTTCCTGCACAATTTCACTCTGAAGAGGTTCTCTTGCAGCACAGTCTGGTCTTTCTCCCATTCACTCGGATTGTCTCTGCTCCATTTTTCCCCCCAAGCCAATCAGTGAACAGAAGGAGAATCTGTCAACGCTGACATTGATTTTCTGCTGTTTTAGAATCAGTTTGATCAACAACAACTGAGGAAGTGAATGAAGCCGTTCAGGTCACGTTGGCAACGCTTCCAAATACTAAATTCAAATCGACAGCCGCCTCGTTCAGATCGGCTCTTCTCTCTTCACAGTGGAAGATGGTTGTTTACAACGCCGTGGTTTCCAGTCAGGTTCTTTCTGATGAACTGGTGCATTACATTCGTCACAGGCAAACGTCAGCGATTGGGTAAAATTTCAAACCGCAGAGGCCACGCCTCCAGGAAGTGATTGTTTCTCAACAGCTGAGAGCCCTGACCCTCCGGATGAAGCAAAGGGTAGAAAAAGGGTCTTGTTTTTACCAGGCTAATAAAGAATGAAACAATTTAATTAATGGGAACATTTGTAATTGGCGGTGATGTCATCGATTTCTCCTCTGAATTATTGTCCTTCTCAGCATCTGATTCACAAAGCAAAAAGCTTCAATGACGACAACATGAACAAACTGCAGATCTGTTTTCCTTTCACCTTGGGTCAACACACACACACACACACACACACACACACACACACACACACACACACACACACACACACACACACACACACACACACATGCATTGTGTCTTTCTATCTTGTGAAGGACTTGCAGCATCAACTTCCTTTCATTTCATTAACGATCCTCAACCAGCACTTCTCCTTTTGGGGCCTCAGTTTTGGGCCCTATAAGGAGCGGTGGGTCCTCACAGTGTAGTATTTTTGGTAGAACGGCCCTTGAGGTGAGAATGTTGAGACACACACAGTGTAAGTTTAATGTGCCGTACTGTCAGATAGCCCGCTAACGGTCAGCAGCCTGGATTAGTGGAAGGAAGTGGGGGGGTCTGTTTTCACGGGGCCAGAGTTTTTAATACAAACCTTACAAAGAGGTCAGTGTCTGAGGCGGGAAAAGAGACGAATGATGAGATCTACCCCCACCTCCACAAACCACACTGAGGCCTCAGTATATCCCTCAGCCGCCCCGCCTCTCCCTGAAGACAGCGGCCCGTCCATTCTTCATCTCTGGGGGCAGCGCAAGTCATGCAGAACTCGCAACAGGAGCGTACCGAGTGTGATCTCATCGGATTAGGCACTGAGATACGGGCAGGATGCCTCCAAAAGCGCCGTGTGGTTTCTTCTTCTTCTGTGATTCACATCCAATGTTTGAGCGGAGGACAGCAAACAGGAAGGCCATTCAATTGAAATCCATCCAGCCACTAAACTCTTTTTAATGTTTTTGTCATTGATTTCGTTTTTCAGGTGTTATTAAATAAATGCAAAGTAAACAAGACGTGTCCATATTAAATCCACGGGACAAACCAAAAGAAGCATGAAGGTGTTTAAGGGAAATAAGATGTTAAAAGAATAACAAGCTAAAAAGAGCTACATGTGCAAAAATGTTGCAGATAGCAGGTCTAAAAGAAGATCAGAGAGAAAGATTTTGTTCTGGACTAGAACAGATTTCAAACGTCCCTCATGCTTCGAGTCAGAGGAATGAACATCATCAGTGATGTGATGTTCCGACTCAGAAAGAGTCGAGGAAAAACCTTTAAAAGTTAGAGAGAGAGGAGCTGGTCGATGCAAGGCTGAGAGTCCAGAGAGACTAGAGAGGGTAGGGTTAGTACTGTACTGTTAGTTAACCCATTAACACATGACTGCTAATGGGTCATGACTTTGATCATGCTCCTGAGATAAAACCTGTAATCAACACGTCTGTCCACAAGTTGAGATCTGTTCTGGCTAATGTCTACAAATGACCAGCCTTTAAAGACAAACACGTTGAGGTTTGGAGAAGCCAGCAGGACCAAGCAGGGACTTGCAAAGGGCGTAACCTCTGCTGGCAGCAGCTTGTTGCTTTTCCACCCTGCAGCTGGGGGTTTTCTGCAATCACTCGGTGCCAAACAGTGAGCAGGACGGAGACCGAAGCTGAACGGCCTTGAAGGTGGGGGTGGAGAAGTCGGTCCGAGTCCCCGAGTCATGACCTTTGTTCTGCTCAACGGTTCAAAATGTGGAGAATTGACCTGAAGACGCAGCTCCTGCTCAGTGAAAGGAAAACTTCACCTGACGTTGAACTCAGAAACAAATCTTTAAAACATTCAGAATGATGTCATTTTCAGAAATAGATCCCAGTCCTGCTCATGGGTAAAGTTACAGCAGAAAACTTCCTCAACAATGAACGACTCAGAAACACTTAAAGTAATTAAAGTCAAGCTGGGGCAAAGTCTGAACGGTGATGATTTTTGGATTTATGTAATAACTCCACAAGTGTCTCTTGCAGAGATAAATGATGACGACTCAGATTCTTCATCACCAGCTTGACCTCTAAACAATCAGATTCAGCTGCACTGAATAATTTAAAGTAATTATTTAGTTTTTCTTCATTGTTTGAAAGCAAAAGTGGAAAATGACTCATTTAAATATTGACTTTATGAATAACAGAAAGTACCAATGCAGTTTGTGAAATTGTCAGTAAATGCTGTTTGACCGCATTTCTGTGAAAATGACCGACTGTGTGTGTGTGTGTGCGTGTGTGTGTGTGTGTGTGTGTGTGTGCGTGTGTGTGCGTGTGCGTGTGTGTGTGTGTGTGTGCGTGTGTACCCACATGTGCATATATATGAGAATTATTACAAAAAGGATTACAGATTCCCAGCGTTTTGTTTCACATCATGTTTCAACATGTGCAGTAAATTGTGTCGTATCAAATATCAGAGACAAAGTCTTTCCATTGACCGGTAGAGAAAATCTGTCAGTTTCCCTGTGATGTTCACCAACAGCCCAGAACCATCACACTTCAGTGTTAAGCTACTTCCAACCAGCTCCTAAACTCAAACCATGACCCTGTTGAACCGTTTGGTGCTTTTTTCCAACTCCAGCTTTAGTTAAGGTTTTTATCCTGATAGTAACAGGACAACATTTAACTTAATCAGGACACAAGAAGATAGCATTCATCACATTCAGGGAAAGCTTTTTTTTTTATTATTATAACGACTATAATTAATAAAGGTAGATACTAAATGACAGAAAGGTAACTTTTAGTTGAACCTTTAAACAGCTGAAATGCTCTGAGTTCTTCTGCTGATGCATATTCAAGTTAAAGCCCTAAAGAAGAAGCAGAAGCTGCGGCAACAAAAACACATTTTCAGATATTTATTCATTGGTCCCAGAACTGGATTTAGCAATATGTCAAACTTAACAAGAGCTTCAGATTAACTGCAGTCCTGTCATAACTAGATGATGAAGAACAGTTTTTGCTGCAGAATGACAAAAAGATGGTGGAGTTCAGTTTGTTGTTTTTAGCTGATTTATCCAAGTTGCATTTTGGAAAGTGAGGTTTTCTTCTCCCATGACCATTTTAAAGCCTTAATCCTTCTAAGACTCGAGTTGTTTTTCAGCAAAAGCCTCCATTAACATCTTCGTCTGTCTGTCAGTGTTGCCCGTCACGTTGTCACTGGAGTCCCAGCAGCTTAGCATGAGCAGTTCCAGCTGATTCCTGTGTTTGAATCAGTGTTTGGTTTGGACAGTGTAATTTGGTCATTGCTGTTTGTGTAGCTTTAGCGCTGAGACAGGAGCAGCGAGGACAAGCTGAGAACATCTCACACAATCAGTCACACCAGACAAACTTCTCATTTTTTCTCCTGTTCCTCAGATTTAAGTTCACATTGTCTGGTTCAGTTCCGACTCCATCCGTCTCTTACACTCTTGGGCCAAACAGTTCAGGGGCCAGAGGGCCCAGCAGGGGGCACCACTCTGTTAGACTGCCTGAGGGCAGCTGTAGCTACCATCCAGTAGCTCACCACCATCAGAGGCTTAATGTGTGAAAAGCTGTAGAGTCCTCTGGAGTTGATGAAGCAGTACAAGAACATTTACCATAACCATCCATAACTCTGCTGCATCGACCCATAAGCTCTGAAGAAGCAGTCTGATGGTCAGACTGCAGGCGTCCTGAGGACAGTGAAACCTGGATGACTTTGTAAATTCTGACCAGACTGAGGTTGTTAGCTTTCAGGCTCCTCTCCTATGGAAGCAACTCCCAGAGTTAGTCTGAATACTTTCTACACCAGGACTGAAATGTTCCTCTCCTGAAGCTGATTGTTAAAACAGAGCTGCTCGGCCAGTTCAGTGGGCAGTAGGGGGCAGTAGAGAGTTCAATATGCTGCCACTGTAACCAGATTGTATTTCTCTATTATAATCACACAAAGTGTCTTTTTGGTTATTAATGCTGTTTTTTGTTGTTTTTCTTACCTGACACGCCTTTAAAAATCCTGTCTTTGTTTTAACAGGTCATTCTGTCATATTCTGATGCTGGAGGACAAACTGACCACTCCTGACTTTCTTCTCCTACTACTCTCCAGTCTGCATTATTTGCTTTTATTTTAACTGTTAACATTTTGATTTTTCTCAGTTATTTCCTCTCCAAAAGCTACTCCTGCTCTGCATTCTGATTGGCTGATTCCTTCCTGGAGGCAGGGCATCTGCTGGCATGATGCTGCCATCACCTGACTGTTTATTTCAAAATCAAAAATATTTTATAAACCCCAAAGGGAAAATAAATATATTTCTGTGAACATAGAAACTTCTCCTGGCTCAATTCTGGTTCTGGTACTGAGCCAAGTTCTGGTTCTGCTGGAGGTTTCCTCCAGTTAAAGGGACGTTTTTCCTCTCCACTGTCGCCCCCTGCTGGTCAGGAGGAATGATGCTCTGCTGGGTTTGCTCAAAAACTTTTCAGCTAATTTGAATAAAGAACTGATTGGTAACTGGATCAGCTGAAATCCATGTGTAACTGAATCTAAATGATTTTTTCCTAAAGTGCATCAGGATGGTTTTTACTATATAAACACACAGAACTGAGTTGAATTAGGTATTTATTTTTATTTATTTGTTTTGCTCCCTTATGAGTTGTATATGATTTCTCTATCTTCCACCACTACATTACCTCCTTACTCATCGTCTCCTGGTCACCTCTTTTGATTTCACAGAATAAATGAATGAACTAAATAAGGGAACAAAGCTCACACCACCAACTGGCCCAAACACTCCATGGGATTGGACTACATCTGCACCAACTCCTCCAGAGACACCAGCTATATGACTGGATGTTAGTTCTGCACCTTTCCTTCGGCCCAGACTCCGTCTGACCCCCTAAGGTCAAATACACTGCTAATAAGAAAGAGAACTACTTTTACCAATAATGGTAAATAATTAAAATCAAACCCCAGATTAATCCCATCTGAAGGAGCATCCTATAGAAACTTTATCCAGCTGTCTTGGCCAAACACCAGATCCTTCCCAGGTCAAAAAACCTTCTCGATAAATTCCTTCATTGCTGAGCAAAATATCAACATCCTGTTTTCAACAGAAACAGTTCAGTGAAAATGTACTAATCAGATCAATGCTTCCTAATTACAATGTCCAACGCGAGACCCAAAAACACAAGAGAAGGGAAAAGTTGCTACATTATTTCACGATTCACTAAACTGTAAAAATGTATTTCAGGGAAAATAAGACTGTTTGGAATATTTGGGAATCAAGGGAAAAAATACTGAACTTTAAAATCAACGATTCAGCTGCAGCTGGAGTTCTGACTAAAACCAGGAAGCTAGAGCACACCACCCAGTTCTACACCACCCAGTTCTACACCACCCGGTTCTACACCACCCAGTTCTACACCACCCAGTTCTACACCACCCGGTTCTACACCACCCAGTTCTACACCACCCGGTTCTACACCACCCAGTTCTACCCGGTTCTACACCACCCAGTTCTACACCACCCAGTTCTACCCGGTTCTACACCACCCGGTTCTACACCACCCAGTTCTACACCACCCAGTTCTACACCACCCGGTTCTACACCACCCAGTTCTACACCACCCAGTTCTACACCACCCAGTTCTACACCACCCGGTTCTCCAGTCCTTCACTGAAAGAAGAAACCCTAAACTGCTCCTGGTAGTCTAGAAATCACTGACCGGTTTTGCACCTCAGCACATGAACATGATGTGATGTTTTATATCTGTTTTTTTGCAGAACAGAAACCTGCTATGAAACAACAGTTATGCTGAGCAAGGAATGATTTCTTTGAATCTTTTCCAGTTTAAATAATAATGACGTTTCCAGGGCTGGAGATAAAGCGTTAGCTAAAATCTGTTAATAATTGAGATTCCTTCTGAAATGCTTCTAACTGCCCATTTTAAATGTTAAAGCGCCAAATTTATTTTCACATGCATTAACAGTGAAAAGCATCTCAACTCTCCCATGGAAGCAAACATCCAGTCTCCCTCATCGTCGCTCTTGGGAGAACAGCCAATCAGTATCAAGGAAAATGAATAGTGCTGTTTGGTAATGCCAACCTTTTGCTTGTGAACTATCACTGCTTAAAAGTTGAAGTCAGGGTTCAAAGGTTAATGAGGTGCAGTAAATGTGCGGTTATGTGGAAGTTCTTTCAGCCTGACCTTGAAACATGAAAGCATGTTTAGTAAATCCCTTTTAAAGGAGGAAGTATGTCGCTGCACATGCAGCCAGAGGAAAGAAGCTCTTCCAGACAACAAGGGATAAAATACCGACAGACACAAAGTAATGACCAGTCAGACCTGAAACCACAACCAGGATCTGCTCTCCTGATATCTCCACGCAGGAGCCGCATGCTGATAAGGCTTCACATGACCCCACTGAACAGATTTCCTGGTGTCCAGCCCCGGCCTGCGAGGGAAGCTGGTTGAGTTCATGTGTCAGATTTGTTCCACTGAAGGAGACCTGAAAATGGGAACGTTAAAGTAAATCACGAGTTACTTTAACGTTCCCATTCACTGTCAGGACCCTGGCTTTGGTTTTGTGTTTTTGTTGTTTCTCTTTTTATTTATCTGTTATGTTTTTCTTCCCCTTTTCTTTTACTCTTCTTATTTTTTGTTACTAATTTTTGTTAGATCTTTCTCACTCTTGTGTTTCTTTATTTCAGCCCCCTTGTCGTGTTTTCTAGTTACTCTATGTTTAGTTATTCTTTTAGGTCTTAGTCTACATCTATTGTAGTGTTTCTAGTTAGGTTTATTTCTTTGTTTAGTCCTTTTGGTTATTCTAGTTTCCTGAGTTCTGAGGTCAGCCCTGTTTCTGTTAGTTTCCCCTCATGTCTTTGTTTCTTTATTGTTTATCATGTTTTCCTTAGTCTTAGAGTTTCTTTAGCGCTAAAAGTATTTCCAGCTCCGTTCCCTGTGCTCCTGCTCCAACTACTCTCACCTGCAATCCGTTAGTTTTGTCAACTCAGGTTTTTGTCCAGCTCTCAACCTTCTCCACTATTTAAGCCCAAATGCCCCAGGGAGGCCATATGCCCCACAGAGCCCAAATGCCCCAGGGAGGCCATATGCCCCACAGAGCCCAAATGCCCCAGGGAGGCCATATGCCCCACAGAGCCCAAATGCCCCAGGGAGGCCATATGCCCCACAGAGCCCAAATGCCCCAGGGAGGCCATATGCCCCACAGAGCCCAAATGCCCCAGGGAGGCCATATGCCCCACAGAGCCCAATGCCCCAGGGCAGCCAAATGCCCCACAGAGCCCAAATGCCCCAGGGAGGCCATATGCCCCACAGAGCCCAAATGCCCCAGGGAGGCCATATGCCCCACAGAGCCCAAATGCCCCAGGGAGGCCATATGCCCCACAGAGCCCAAATGCCCCAGGGAGGCCATATGCCCCAGGGAGCCCAAATGCCCCAGGGAGCCCAAATGCCCCAGGGAGGCCATATGCCCCACAGAGCCCAAATGCCCCAGGGAGGCCATATGCCCCACAGAGCCCAAATGCCCCAGGGAGGCCATATGCCCCACAGAGCCCAAATGCCCCACAGAGCCCAAATGCCCCAGGGAGGCCATATGCCCCACAGAGCCCAAATGCCCCAGGGAGGCCATATGCCCCACAGAGCCCAAATGCCCCAGGGAGGCCATATGCCCCACAGAGCCCATATGCCCCAGGGAGCCAAAATGCCCCAGGGAGCCAAAATGCCCCAGGGAGCCCAAATGCCCCACAGAGCCCAAATGCCCCAGGGAGCCCAAATGCCCCACAGAGCCCAAATGCCCCAGGGAGGCCATATGCCCCAGGGAGCCCAAATGCCCCACAGAGCCCAAATGCCCCAGGGAGGCCATATGCCCCACAGAGCCCAAATGCCCCAGGGAGGCCATATGCCCCACAGAGCCCAAATGCCCCAGGGAGGCCATATGCCCCACAGAGCCCAAATGCCCCAGGGAGCCAAAATGCCCCAGGGAGCCCAAATGCCCCACAGAGCCCAAATGCCCCAGGGAGCCCAAATGCCCCACAGAGCCCAAATGCCCCAGGGAGGCCATATGCCCCAGGGAGCCCAAATGCCCCACAGAGCCCAAATGCCCCAGGGAGCCCAAATGCCCCACAGAGCCCAAATGCCCCAGGGAGGCCATATACCCCACAGAGCCCAAATGCCCCAGGGAGCCCAAATGCCCCAGGGTGACAAAATGCCCCAGGGAGGCCATATGCCCCACAGAGCCCAAATGCCCCAGGGAGGCCATATGCCCCACAGAGCCCAAATGCCCCAGGGAGGCCATATGCCCCAGGGTGACAAAATGCCCCAGGGAGCCCAAATGCCCCAGGGTGACAAAATGCCCCAGGGAGGCCATATGCCCCACAGAGCCCAAATGCCCCAGGGAGGCCATATGCCCCACAGAGCCCAAATGCCCCAGGGAGGCCATATGCCCCACAGAGCCCAAATGCCCCAGGGAGCCCAAATGCCCCAGGGTGACAAAATGCCCCAGGGAGGCCATATGCCCCACAGAGCCCAAATGCCCCAGGGAGGCCATATGCCCCACAGAGCCCAAATGCCCCAGGGAGGCCATATGCCCCACAGAGCCCATATGCCCCAGGGAGGCCAAATGCCCTGGTCCAAAGAGGCACAGCAGCTGGAGCGACTATCAGGCAAAGTGAAATTCTATGTTTGCTTCATCTGCGTCCTGCTGCTCTGAGGCGCTTCTTCCCTTTAGTGCCTCCCAACCTTCACATCACAGTGGATGATGGATGATGGACATCCATGTGGCTCTGGGGAAAAACGCCGAGTCTTTTTTACTGTCAGTGTTTGTTGAGGAGCATTTGAGAAGTAATGGAGATTTAAAGATAAAAGTAAATGAATGTGGAGAATATAAACCTGGCAATATTAACTGTTCAATAACAACTGTGGCATTATGAAAGATAGAATAATTATAAACATCATAAAAGTTATAAATCTTCACAGCATTTTAAAAACAATCAGCTGACCAGAAACATCAAAGGTCACTTTTGTTCATTTTGTGAATAAATGGGAATTTTGAAACATTTTACATTATTGAACAACTTTGATGAAAGTACTAAAGTAGCAGTTCTCAACGTGGGCGGTAGAACGTTCAGAGGACGGCAGGGGGCGCTGGTGGACATTTTTACAAAAGGGGGGCGCTGGGATGCCTTTGGTGAAAGGTAAACTTTACACCTTAAATGCACAACAATACCAGTTTAGACTTTGAGCAACTTGGTAAAACTGTATTGTGTAACATTAAATCATGCTTGGCTGCAACTGTATCGATGGCAGCTCTTCTTCTATTCAGTGTTTGTAGCTTATTGGCGCAGCATCGCTCCTGCTAGTAGCTTCACTGCATCAGGTCAGCGTTACACCAGCTGATGACGTTACTGAGATTCACTTTGTCTGGTATTTTTGCCAGTTCTGTGATCATGTTAAGCAGAAACTTCTATTAAAAGGTGTTTTATTTCCGTTTAAAGGTTTCACCCTTCCATGGAAGGACAACAGAAAATCTCTCTTGTAAACATGTAATTACTAAAATCACAACACCCTGACTTTGTATCCCTCTGAAAAATGAACCCATTTAAATAAAGAAATAAAGAAATCCCTCCATGGGTGATACCACGATAGAGAGCGTTCATTTTATAACGTTAACACGGTGCTGTAAGTGGTCCGGTATGAAAGAACAACACAGCACTTTTAAATTTCAATAATCAGAATGCAGAAATTGTTTCCGTTGTTTTAAAAGGTTTATGTCAGTCTGCCTTTTCCCCATCGATACGCTTCCCCACCACCCTGCACCTTAAGGGTTAAAAAAAAGACGTTCACATTGCGCAAAACTCTGAAACAGGAGAAGCGGGACATAAACTAGATGAACTAGATATGAATTATGGCATAAAAACAGAGAATCCGACGCTGAACAGTGAAAAATCAACACATGATGTGAAACATGACGATTAGACGGAGCAGCAGGTGATGAGTGAAGATTGCTGATGGTGAATAAACGATAAAATAAATGCAGCAAAGGAAAGAAACTAAAGTGGACATAGCAATAAACCAAGAGAGGATAAAACTAATCAAATGAAACTAAATGGAAATGAATGAAGAACAAAATGCAAGAATAAACTAAGAAACTAAAGTAAATACAGAGGAATAAACTGGTATGGCAAGACCTTTAGAGCAATAATTAATACAGAGACTGAAGATGGCAAGAATAAACAGACACTATTTCCAGATAAAAGGTAAAATAATATTGTTTTAGTGCCATGGGTTTGTTGAGACCACATCTAGTACTGAGAATAAATATATCTTACAGACCATAACAGTAAAGAACTGATCTCTTATTTATGTTTTTAATTAGATTTGATATATTTATTTCTTCAATATTATTTTTCATGTCAGTGTTAATGTCATGAGGCTGATGACTCCATGACACTTTGACTCATTAGGATTTGATTAAGAACCAGATTTGTTCTTTGTAATTTCTGTCCAGTAAAACTATTAATCTATAATCAATAGTCAGGTCTATATAAAGATATAATCCATGTTTCTGTCTCATATTTGTATGGCATTAAAAGGAACTTTAGTGTTTCCACTGAAAGCTCTGGTTTGAACAATAAATGCCACATGAAGTTTTATGGATGATGCTCTGATGTCCCATTCTCCTGAAGGCAGCACAGAGCTGCACCACCAGAAACCCTGAAGAGAAGAAGAGCTGTGATTAATGTAGTTACAGTTCTATCCATGTTTTAATGCTGCAGCTCAGTCGGTTGCTAATAGTTCAGAGTTTAAACTGGCATGTTGAACATCTTTAATCTGGTCATTTAGTGGAATATTTAACACTAGAAAATGGCACAAAATAAGAATATTGTTTCCACTCTGATTGGCTGCTGTTACAGATTTTAACTTTAATGTTCATTACATTTTTCTTAGACGCCTGTGAAAATAATTTCTATTCTCATGACTTTTTTGTTCTCTGGGAAATTATTTTGTTGATAAATACAGAAACAAGCATAAAAATCAAAACATCTACAATAGTGATAGTAATATTAGTGATAAAATAATAGTCAGTGCAAAGTAGCCTGCAGATTCTTTGGTGGGGGGGAGGGGGGCTGGATGAAGGCTGGGGGGGTTGAGGGACCTGGATGAAGGCTGGGGGGGTTGAGGGACCTGGATGAAGGCTGGGGGGGTTGAGGGACCTGGATGAAGGCTGGGGGGGTTGAGGGACCTGGATGAAGGCTGGGGGGGCGCTGGGCCAAAAAAGGTTGAGAAACACTGGACTAAAGCATGACTTTAAAAATAGCTTACAATGAATTCACAACTTGACATAATCCCAGTTTGCTCCACATCAGAGCAGCAGCTTTTCTCTGTAAGCACCCGGATGTCACGTGTCGTTCATGTACCAACAACCATCGATTAGTGGATTCAGGTGCACTAATTCAGGCGGAGAACAATGTGGGCACTTGATGAATAATAGCTGCTGATCTTCAAAGTAAGTCAGCAGTTGGATCCTTTAGTGTGAACTCTGGGCAAAGTGAAGACTCCCCAGCTGGATGTGATGAACCGTAGAATCAACAGAAAACCCAGAAGAAGGAGATGAAAGGGGGCTTAATCCCCTTTATTGAATGTTTGGTGACAATACGCGGCAGTCTAGCGTGAGTGAGAGTCGAGTCATGTGGGCAGGTTAAAATGTTAAAGAGGATCAGGGTGTAAAACACCTGTGAGCCATCAATAAACAGGTGAGGATTCATACTGTCCAGGTTTCTGGAGACCTCTCTACATATAATTTTATTTAATTGAGTTAATTGCAGCATCATTTATACCAACATTTATATTGAACCTTCTCATTCAAAAAACTCTTGCTAAATTATTGGATTGACATGTGAATCGGTTTTATTCTGTTCATTAGGTTCAGTTTTTTTATTCTGTAGAAGTTTAGACTGTGGGCAATGATGTTAGCATTGGACGTCTGTGCTGCTACATGCTACATGCTAGCACTGAGATGCTGTTTCAGGCTAGCTGAGCTGCCTGTGGATAATCACCGTCTTCATAAGGTTTTTAGTTTGTTCTGGGGTCATTCTGCACATTTCGGACCAGAACCCGTTCATCTCTGTAACCATCGCCTTCTGAACGGGACGATGGAACATTTGCATTTTGTCTCTATTGGCTTTAATAGTTTGACCAGATGAACGAGGCTCCTTTAAGTCTGAAAATATTTCCCAGGATGAACCAGGAGCTCTTTCTGACATTCGGCTGATTTCTGGTCCCTTTTCATCAGGTTCAATTAGAAAGTGTCATGATCCATGTTTGGTTTTCTGTGTTCAGTTCCTTCCTGTGAGTCTCTGTGTCTTCCCCATTGATTGTTCCCTGATTGTTCCCAGGTGTGTCTCGTTCCCTTGGTAACCCCGTGTGTATTTACGTGAACCTGTTGTCTTCGTCTCTTGTCGGGTCCTTGTCTATGATAGTTCGTCAGCCAGCACTGTAGAACTGTGAAGTCCTATGTTGGCTTCAGCTCGTCGTGTCAGTCTTTGTGAATTCAGTTGCTACTGGTGCCGAGCCTCTATGTATCCGCTCTGCCATGCTGCCTGAGATCTGGACAGAGGTCTGACCAAGTCACTGTGTCTCAAGTCAAGTCAAGACAGGCAAAAGTCGAGTCAAGTCTCAAGTCAAGAACTTTTAATTTCAAGTCATTTTGAGTCGTTTTTATTTTACCTTTTTTTATAATTTGCAATTATACATAAAATTCAAATAATAGACCATTTGTTCTTTTTAAAATCTGTATTTATCTCAAATGATAGAACATGTGCAGCTGAACACAAAGTATAAAAAATATTTTTAAACTGGACCTCTTTATTGAAAATATTTCAATAATATTTCTGTTAAACTTGATATTCAATAAAAAAAAGTTTTCAGAAAATGAAATAAGTATATATGAAGTTATCACAGTAAACTCAGGAGGTCTGGTGCTTTTATTTGTAAGTATGTTAGTTTCAGTCCTCCGTAAATATGGGCCAGATATTCTAAACACAACATTTATTTGGGACAGTCACTGTATTTGGTCTGTTTTAACAAATAAACCACATGAAAAATCTAAATCATTGCAAATAAAGTGAAGTAGTTTTGAATTTGGATGTGATGGTAAAATAAATATCTGTCAGGCCGAGTGGGTTAAATCTACAGCCAATTTCACATCAATATTGATAAAAACATGTTGTCAGAATCACTAAATAATGAGCTCATTATTTTATGTCTTACTCAGTTACTATCCCACTTAGTGTTTATTCAGGGTCAGTCAGATTGAACTATTTTTATTTTTACAGAAATCTTTGAAAGATGGCCAAAAAACCCCGGGATTTTTTAAAATGTGTTTTTCCAGCAAAGCTACTTGGAAATGGGTTCTGTGACATGTGACAGTCAGTCAGAGCATTAAGTCAAAAACAGTTGACTTAATGCTCTGACTGCAGTAAACAATATCATTTCCCAACGTAGCTGTCTTCAAACACACCAACCATCCTTAGATGCTACTGACCGGCTCATCATCATGATGGACAGAGAGACTCTGTTCCCTGAGTTCAGGTCCAGAATCTGCTTTCTGTCCCGGAGCCCCGCTCACCATCCACCGGCTTCCTGAGCTAATAACACGGTGCACATTATCTGTGGAGGCATTTGAAGGACCGGGTTTATGGTAAATCATCACCATGTTAACCCGGAGTACACATGCTAACACGAAGTTAGCTAAAGTCAGCTATCTAACAGCAGAAGAAAAGCGCCACCTACCGTCTCTGTGAAGCTTCAAATGCTGGACAAAGCTGGACAAAGTCGGTGCATCTCCATCCGATATTCTCTTCTTACATGTTTTACAAGCTGCAGTTTGTTTTTTATTCTTAAGTTCATAACCTACGTAGCCAAAAGAAATGACTGCATATTCGAGCCGTTATTTCTCTTTCGTCCCCTGAGCTCTGCAGCGTCACCGCGTTTTAAAATCCTGTTAATTTGATTGGTTGAGCTGCAGCGACGCACACATACATACATAATGAGAGGAGAAACAGAGGGACGGTCTGCGCATGTTGATACGGAATGAGTGAAATTAATTAATGACGCCACTTTATAAATAATGTGTTTTACATTTTAAGACTTTGAGTAAAAAATATCAAGTCTTTTCAAGTAAACAGCTTCAAGTCGAGTCAAGTCCCAAGTCAATGGCATGAAAGTCAAAGTCAAGTCGTGATTTTAACGAATCGAGTCCAAGTCATGTGACTGGAGTCCAAACCTCTGGATCTGGACTGTTTTGAGTTATTCTCTTCATTAAATTAATTATTTCATCTCAAGCTGGGTCCCTGCGTCTCTCACCACCACCAACCTTATGACAGAACGCACAGAGCTCAATGTGTGACCCTAAAATATCCACAAGTGAGCCTCTGTAAACTCAAGTGTCAGTTATTGACAACACAAAACATGAATATAAAATCTTAGAGACTGTAAAAGAAGTGTGACCAGATGGCGGCTCCTCGGTGAACAATGGACAGAATGTGTTGATGGCATCTATCAGATGGAAATATTAACATTCTCAATCCATTTATGGATGAACATGTTTACAATCCTATGGTCAGAATGAACGTCTGTTAAACACATGCAAGAATATTGGATTGATTAATAGAAAAAGGCTGTAAAGGGCTGGTTCATTTTGCCTCTCATTCCTTTTGGTTCTTAACATACAAGTATTTTATATATATATTTTTATATATATATATATATATATATATATATATATATATATATATATATATATATATATAGCTGACTATATAGCTCAATAGGTAAGTCACCAGTCTTCCACCCGGGAGACCCGGTTTTGAGGCCAGGCTGGGGCAAAAAGTTACAACGGTGACATTGAGCTGTCAGTGTGGGTCCTTAGGCAAAGACCCTTGGAGCTATATAGCCTACCTCATACCATGAGAGACACAAATAAGCACGACATGCCGGCTCAGACGTCGCCCGGTCAAACAAGGTCTGCGTCAGGTGCTGGGGAACCAGAGCACCCTGATGAAAAGTGGGCTACTGGAACAAGACGGAAATGGGCGAGAGGTGAAAACATGGATCTGTTGGAATGCTACTACTCAAGTAATCCTAGTCAGAGGGGCTACATGCAAAGACTGTGGGAGGAATGGTTAGCTCGACATCCCCAGTCAACACTAACTGCCAAACAACTAGTAGCTCAGTGTTCCAACATCCGCAAACGGCAACTGCTGTCACAACTGGAGATTGACGAGGTACAACACAAGTGCTACGGGAAGGAGCCAGGATGCCAGGTCAGAAGGGAGTCAACTACAACTCCCCGCCCAGAGACTGGGTATGTAGCCCCAGTAATGAACGAACCATCTGAGCTGAACGAGGCAGCAACTGACCTGAGAGAGAGAATCATGGCCCGAATGAACACCAGACGACCCCGACGCCAATTACAACGGCTGAGTGAAGTACCATCAGAAAGTCTCATTGAAGATGTGAATGCAGCATTGAGAACGATCCCTACCAACACCATAACAGAAACCAATGAGCTGATATACAACTCAGCATCAGTGATCCTTGAGATGCTTGGTTATAAGAGCAACCATGAGACCCAATACCCACCATGGAAAAGACGGTTAGAGGCTAAGATCAAGATCACAAGGAGGGAAGTGAGTCAACTGTCAGAGCTCCAAAGGGGTGCAATGAAAAGATCAGTACCCAAGAAGTACAGCCAGATGCCCATACCTGAAGCACTCGAAACTGCCAAACAAAGGCTCCAAGCCTTGGCCAGCCGCCTAAAGAGATACACGCGAGAGAATGAAGCCAGGAGGATTAACCGGCTCTTCGCCACCCAACCAGCTAAAGTGTACTCTCAATGGCAGGGTAATAACAACAGAGCATACCCACCCAGGCTGGAGACTGAACAATAGGCACAGCCAAGATACTGCGCAGAACCCTCAAGCTCCCAGGCCTCTGGTAGAGGACCCGAGCTCAGAGGATGAAACAGACCACCCGCGGAGGGTGAGAAGGGAATTTTTTTTTTATATATATATATATATATATATATATATATATAAAATCTGATCAAAATCTTAAGTCCAGTCAAAAAATTGCAAGAATTTGTATTTTGCACTATTGGATCTTAAGAAGGTTCTAAGTAGAGCTTCACAATGTTAAAAGAAGAAATCAGTGCAAGAGACAAAAACTTTTGAGCGGGGAATTTTCTGAAAACTGCATTTACACTCAAACATGATTTTTTCAGCTGATCAAAAGTTTAAGACCATAGCTCAAAAAACCTGAAAACCCCCCCAAACAGAACTCAACGTGTCAAAAAAAGGACTCAGTAAAGAGTAGCTCCACCATCTTGTTGATGACTTCAAACAATGGTTTAGGCTTGATGCCGGTGTGTCCAGGAGGCCAGTGGGAACGTTGCTCCAAGTGTTGAAGATGCTTCACGAAGGGCGTCCACTGTCTGGAACTGATGTCCATTTTTAAACTTCCTTTGCCATCCATCCCCAAATGTTCTCAGTTGGGTTTAGATCCGGGGAACATGCAGGATGGTCCAAAAGAGTGATGAAGAACTCCTTTGACAGGCGGGCATTGTGAACTGCAGCATTGTGAACTGCAGCATTGTCCTGTTGAAAAACCCGATCATTACCACACAGGCCCTCAGTCATGAGGGATGGCCGCTGCAACATTTCCACATAACCAGCTGCTGTTTGACGCCCTGCACAACCTGAAGCTGTTCCATTGAAGGAAAACGCACCCCAGATCATGATGCCCCCACCACTGTGCCGTGTAGAAAACATCTCAGGTGGGATCTCCTTGTCATGCCAGTAACGTTGGAAGCCATCAGGACCATCAAGGTTACATTTGTTCTCATCAGACAAGATAACTTTCTTCCACCTGTCAATGTCCCATGTTTGGTGAACCCTTGCAAAGTCCAAATGGGAAATTTTGTGGCGTTGAAGACGACGTGGCCTTTGAAGACGTTTTTTGTTTCTGAAGCCCTTCTCTCTCTCTCTCTCTCTCTCTCTCTCTCTCCAGATGCC
Source organism: Poecilia reticulata (assembly GCF_904066995.2). Lineage (NCBI taxonomy): Eukaryota > Metazoa > Chordata > Actinopteri > Cyprinodontiformes > Poeciliidae > Poecilia > Poecilia reticulata. The sequence continues at coordinate 46,132,670 of NC_088831.1, forward strand.
GTCTGATGGTTGTTGGGCTGCAGTCAGCACCAGTAATGGCCTTCATTTGGGTAGAGGATCGTCCTGTTTCTTGACGGACAGCCAATCGGATCCTGCGGCTCAGAGCTGGTGACATTTTTTGGGTCTACCACTTGACCTTTTTGTTCCATAACCCTCAGGATCATTTAAAAAATGCAAAATGACTCTTACTGCGTCTAACCTCAGCAGCGATGGCACGTTGTGAGAGGCTTTGCTTATGCAGCTCAACAATCCTACCACGTTCAAAGTCAGGGAGCTTTTTTGCTTTTGCCATCAGGAGGTCCTGACACTGTAAAGACTTGACAGAAAATGACATGGAATCCAGATTTTTGCACAGATTTTGGCTTTTAAAGACTATGGTCTGAAACTTTTGATCAGTTGAAAAAAATCATGTCTGAGTGTAAATGCAGTTTTCAGAAAATTCCCCACTCAAAAGTTCTTGTCTCTTGCACTGATTTTTTCCTTTAACATTGTGAAGCTCTACTTAGAACCTTCTTAAGATCCAATAGTGCAAAATGCAAATTCTTGCAATTTCTTTACTGGTGTAACAGTTATGGGCTAGGCAGCTAACTGCGGCTACAAAAGCAGCATCAGAAGATGGTTCTTTAAGGAGCCTGAGGTGTGAATGAAGACACGAAGAAATGGTTTTAGTTTTTGTGTATACGTTAGTGATTTGAAAGGGAAACGACAACAATTACAAATACACAGTGAGAGACAAGTTAATTCAAAATAAATAAATTGAAAGATCATAGAGTTCTTTTCCCTTTTCCTAGCTCGCCATCCTTGGGTTCAGAAGAGGATCTGATCCATCATGAAACTAAACTGACCTAAAAGGCCAGAAAACAGTGTACAAACATACAAATGCAGTTATTAAATTCTTAAACATCTCAATCAGGTTAAATTAGCCATAATTTAAATAAAGTAAAACAAAAAGAATATCAATCATATTTCAAACTAATCAATTTAAGGTTAAAGTTGAAAAGTTGAAATCAAAGTTAACTTTCAAAATATCAATCAAGGAAAATAAAATGAATTAACTCAAATACTCAAGGCCCACCAAACCGATCAGCTGTGAGTCTTGGTGAGGCCCAGGTAACAAACGCCAACAGTCCTAATAAAACAACGCTACAATCAGCAATCAAGCAGAAATTTCATGCTAAACCAAAACTGCTACAAAAATCACCAAAAGATCAAATCAGTGGATTCAGAGATTTTGGATGAATTGTCAGCAAGACGCCAAACAGCCACAATCACAGTGGAACAGGTGATGAAGTTCAAACTGCGCTGGAGGCGGGGCTTTAAATAAGTTGAAGAATTTGGGGCCCGCAAAAATAAAAGTCTTTACTAATTGAGGGTTACACTGGTCTTAAGATTTGGATCAGGAGTAATATATATATATATATATATATATATATATATATATATATATATATAAAAATAAGGGCTATCAACGTTAACACATGCAATTAATCTAAAAAAGTTGAACGCACTAATCTTACATAATTCAGAGTAATCACATTACCTACTGTGACCTAAGAGCTTGTCTCCCGCTGAAGGTCGCCTCATTCAAAGCAGCAAGTTTCTCACTTCAACAATGCAGAGGCACAAATACCAGTGAAAAGATGAGCGGAGCGGCTGGTGTGATAACCAGAGGGAGAGATTCCACTCCGTTCCTTTGCGGTTCATAGGACGGGGCTCTTTCTCCCACCTTCCTGTAAGATTACTGTCAAAGTCCACTAGAATCAAAGAAAATTTAGGGGGAAAAAAGAAACCCTGCAATGGACGTTTGGAACAAACTAATATCGTAGGCAGCCGATTTACTGCAATGACAAAGTATCCTTCCACTGAAGCACAACCAGTTTATAGTTCTTATTTTAAAATTAAGTTTGACACAAAATGACTTCTTCCTGAATATGAAAGCCAGGACAACCAAGATGTTCAATCTTCAAATCATTGTGACTTGTGCCAGTTTCTTTCAGCAGGTTGTAAACCATCATGTCCAGTTCTCTGCTCTATTACATCTATCATACAAGCGTCTGACGAATCTTCACAACATTTTAGTTTTCATGTCAGTCATATTTGTAAACATTTCCATTAGACTTTTTTTCTCCATAAATCCTGAACTAATAAATTGCTCTCTGCTGAATCCTGGGTTTCTCCATCGCAGGTGAATGTGTGAAGCATCAGATCAACCAGTTTTCTAAAACAGATTAAAGGTGCGACTCATGAAGCCTTCAGTTAGCGTGGATTTATCCATTAACTAGTATTTATCCATTAACTAGTTAACTAGTATGTATCCATTAACTAGTATTTATCCATTAACTAGTTAACTAGTATGTATCCATTAACTAGTATTTATCCATTAACCAGTTAACTAGTATGTATCCATTAACTAGTATTTATCCATTAACTAGTATTTATCACTTAGTTAGTATTTATCCATTAACTAGTATTTATCCATTAACTAGTATTTATCACATAGCTAGTATTTATCCGTTAACTAGTATTTATCCATTAACTAGTATTTATCACTTAGTTAGTATTTATCCATTAACTAGTATTTATCCATTAACTAGTATTTATCCATTAACTAGTATTTACTTGTTAACTAGTATTTATCCATTAACTAGTATTTATCCATTAATAACTATTTATCAGTTCGCTAGTATTTATCCATTAACTAGTATTTACTTATTAACTAGTTAACTAGTATTTATCCGTTAACTAGTCTTTATCAGGTTGCCCTGTGACAGACTGGTGACCTGTCCAGGTGACCCCGCCTCTCGCCCGGAACATTAGCTGGAGAGGCAGCAGCTCCTCCTGACCCCACTGAGGGACAGGGTGTTAGAAAATGGATGGATAGATGGATAGTATTTATCAGTTAACTAGTATTTTTCCGTTAACTAGTGTTTATCAGTTAACTAGTACTTAGCCCATAAAGCCAGAGAACGTCACCATGTAACGTTTCAGACAAAGGAAGGACGAGGATTTGGACGAGTTCAACAGTCAGACAGAAGAAGAGGAGCGAGGCTGAAGAAGCTGAGGACATGTTCCAGTTTCCATCCCTCCAGTTTCCATCCCTCCAGTTTCCATCCCTCCATCATCACCAGGCAGCATTTGGGACCCACAACACGGTGCTGACGGAGCTCCTCTCAGCCTGCCCGCCTTAACCCCACCCAGCATGTTTTCTCAGCACGGAGATGGAAATTATATGAAAACTGCGCTATAATTCCTACACACTGCAGTTTTCCTTAAGGAAAAGGAAAACTTATGTCTTATGTTCCCATTTTATTGTCTTATTCTCTGCAGTGCTGCCTTTCCCTTTGTTTAGCACAATGACTTGAAAGCATAAATGTGGATCTTGTCTCTTACCATTGATCTCCCATAAGCATAATTTATGATCAAAACAGTATCTATAATTTACGTCAGAACATTTTTGAGTAGATGTTAAACTGACAACATGACTCAGGATTTTGAGATAAAAACTGATTTTTTCAAGTAACCTGTTCTGTTTTCCTGTTTGTATAAATTCCTTTGAGAAATGATCTTCCTGCTGTGCAAAGATGTTAAAGAGGCCTCAGTCCTTGAAGCGACTGCCGCAGGTTTGATTCCCGGGCTGATCACCTTTGCCATGTCTTCCCCTCTCATTACTCACTTTTCTCAGATAAAAGCCGCTGGAGTCAATAAAACTTTTATAAAAAGTGGTTAAAGAAATGAACCAAAGCCTTTTTTGAAAGCGTCTGTTTTTACAGGTCAAACTTCAAAATTAAAGATGGCAACTAATCATTATTAAATTCAGCACTATTGTGATTGATCTGATATAAGCTTTTAGTGGATTGACAGTTTTATGTATATCATTTTTCTTTCATTCTTTTGTTTTTGCACTATGAAGCATTTTGGCAGCCTGTTCACTGAGTGATGTATCAACAGTAGAATTTGCTAGGTAACAGATTTCCTCTGCCAGCAGAAACACCTTCTGTTTAGAGCATAATAAAGGGTTGTTAAGGTAAATATTATATACTGTCATGGTCTAATTTCTCTAATGTTATCTTGGAAACTTGCCAAACGGTTATGAGGTTATTTAGTCCTGCTTGTCATGATCAAGATGGGCTGCAACCATCTGTGTTAAGGTTGTATTTGAACCTGAAGCATTGCTAACAGGAGCAGCCTCTACTGCAGCAGTGAGCCATTGTTTTCCTTGGCAGAGATTAGCGGCCCCCAGGGGCCCGAGCCACAAAGAGGGCTCTGTTACTAACTAGAGGGCCTCATTGTTCCCTAAATTACCCCCATTGACAGGGTAGAAAGCAGCATGGCAGATATTGAGCATGCATAATGTCAGTGAACAAACTGACAGCTGCTTAGACCAGAAAATCCAGGCTTCAGCTACACAACTCATCTTGTTTTCACTGTCAGGACGGATGTTGACTCAACTTCACAAATATCTTAAGGTGATGCCTTTGTGAACTCTTAAATGCAACACATGTCAGTTTTTAGTCAGAATATTTATTTTCTCCATATTTTGCACATTTTTGTTTCCACTTTAATTGTTCCACTCCTGACTGCGTTCTGTCAGACGAAGGGACTGATGTCATTCCCTGAGGTTTTCCTGAAAGCTCGTCTACAAACAGCAACAATCCTCTGTTCCCCACAGCGAACAAGCAGACCTGTCACTTGGCTTTTTGGCAACATTCAGGGGCAGATTTTGAAACGTTCTGAGATGAAAAGGCTCGACTGACAAAGCGCGCTTCCTGTTAATGCAGAAGTTAATGTTTCAAGTTCCAGTAATTAGCTACAGACTGTATAAGCCTTGGAGGTATTGACTGAAAATGAAGTGAACAAGCCCATAACTCAGATAAGGATGCATAAATATGAGCTTCTTATACTGCTGAGTGATGCCACCGCAGATCTTTTTTTACTAAGAAATAACAAATTGAAGACATCAAAAGTTAAACAGATGAGGGAAAAACCTTCATACATCGAAAGCTGTGCTAATATTAAAGACAAAATTAGAGAGAGCAGCGAACCTGAAGTTGTTTTGGTCTGTGGGAGGAAGCCACCATTCAGTACGATTATTTTAAAGTCTTCTTGTAAAAACAGGGTGGAAAGTCACCCTGACAGCACAAAGGGTAACGAGTTGCTCAGTATTTTAAAATTAAATGAAGCTCCATGTTTTGGCTTTACTTTGTTACTACAGAGGTCAGAGTTCAGTTAAAGGCTGTTGTCCATGTTGCTTGTGCAACAGTGTCTTCCAAATTGATGATGATGATTATTATTAATTAATGAACTTTAACAGTGAACTCTGTTTGACTGTCATTTATACTCTATTTTCAGCAGGTTCCCTTGTTTGGAAATGTAAAACTGTAGTTTGGTTAAACAACCCAATAACTCATAAAAACCTATTGAGGGATGAAAACATGACTTTTATAGCTGAGCTGACAAGGATCCTCCTCGTGTTGCTCATCTCTACCCAGTGGGAATCTTGGACTGTCTAACATGGATGAAAGTCCAACATCTCCAACTAACCCTGTAAAACTAGTTGCCTTCACAGACGAGTTGACCTCAACATCTAATTGTGCATCAAACTATTGATGTTGCTGAACTGGCATCAACTTCTGTCTCCAAACCAACTGCAGGTCTCCTCTTCATCAACGGGGGTCTGTGGCTGTGTGGGACGAGGAGCTGCCGTCAAATCAATCAATCAATCAATCAATCAATCAATCAATCAATCAATCAATCAATCAATCAATCAATCAATCAATCAATCAATCAATCAATCAATCAATCAATCAATCAAATTTGATTTGTATAGCACATTTCAGCAGCAAGCCATTTCAAGGTGCTTTACATAATTAAAGAAAAAATAAAAACAAAATATGACATTGAATCAACAGTAAGAAAGAGAAAAAGATTTTGAAATTTTTTTTTTAAAAAGATAAAAACATACTTTTGTTACAGAATGTAAGCTCCTGTGTCGCCGGACTCAGCTGTCCATTTAACTGGGTATTATCCAGATATTATCCAGATATTATCCAGGTATTATCCAGATATTATCCAGGTATTATCCAGATATTATCCAGATATTATCCAGGTATTATCCAGATATTATCCAGATATTATCCAGATATTATCCAGATATTATCCAGGTATTATCCAGATATTATCCAGGTATTATCCAGGTATTATCCAGATATTATCCAGGTATTATCCAGATATTATCCAGGTATTATCCAGATATTATCCAGGTATTATCCAGATATTATCCAGATATTATCCAGATATTATCCAGGTATTATCCAGATATTATCCAGATATTATCCAGGTATTATCCAGATATTATCCAGGTATTATCCAGATATTATCCAGGTATTATCCAGATATTATCCAGGTATTATCCAGATATTATCCAGGTATTATCCAGGTATTATCCAGATATTATCCAGATATTATCCAGATATTATCCAGATATTATCCAGGTATTATCCAGATATTATCCAGGTATTATCCAGATATTATCCAGGTATTATCCAGGTATTATCCAGATATTATCCAGATATTATCCAGGTATTATCCAGGTATTATCCAGATATTATCCAGATATTATCCAGGTATTATCCAGATATTATCCAGGTATTATCCAGATATTATCCAGGTATTATCCAGATATTATCCAGGTATTATCCAGGTATTATCCAGATATTATCCAACTGCCACACAAAGTGTTGCAGTAGGACTTCGCCGTCCTGTATGGATTTTTGAGCACTATTTTTACCTTAGTCTAGAATTTACAGGGTTTTTCTGAGCACGCAATGACCCTCAGTGACTTTTACATCATTAGACAGAGGAATCAAAAGAAATAAATAGATAAAAAAATAAAAACATTAAAAACATCAAAGACATCAAAACCCACTCTAACCCTAATTTAGCCACAAGCAGCTCTAACCAGGTGGTTTTAAGTTGAGATTTAAAGGCTCTCAGTGTTTCAGCTGTTTTACAGTTTTCTGGAAGTTTGTTCCAAATCTGTGGTGCATAGAAGCTGAATGCTGCTTCTCCTCGTTTGGTTCTGGTTCTGGATGCAGAGCAGAACCAGAACCAGAAGATCTGAGGGGTCCAGACGGTTGGTACAGCAATAACAGATCTTTAAGTTATTATGGTGCCAAACCGTTCAGTAACATCAGTATTTTAAAGTCTATTCTCTGAGCTACAGGGAGCCAGAGGAGGAACTTTAAACCTGCTGTTATGTCTCCATCTTCCTGGTTTTAGTCAGAACAGCAGCAGCAGCTTCTGGATCGGCTGCAGCAGCAGCAGCTTCTGGATCGGCTGCAGCAGCTCCTGGATCGGCTGCAGCAGCTCCTGGATCGGCTGCAGCAGCTTCTGGATCGGCTGCAGCAGCTCCTGGATCGGCTGCAGCAGCTCCTGGATCGGCTGCAGCAGCTTCTGGATCGGCTGCAGATGTTTGATTGATTTATCAGTCAGACCTGTGAAGACGCTGCTCAATGCGGCTAAAGATAAACACATGGATGAGTTTCTCTAGATCTGAGACATCAGTCCTCTAACCCTGGAGATGTTCTTCAGGTGATAGAAGGCCGACTTTGTAACTGTCTTAATGTGGCTCTGAAGGTTCAGGTCAGAGGTCAGAGGTCATCACTACTCCCAGGTTTCGTTCTGATCGCTGGTTTTCAGTTGTAATAACTGAAGCTGTGCATTGACTCTGGTTCGCTCCTCTTTAGGTCCAAAGATAATAACTTCAGTTTTGTTTCTGTTCAGCTGGAGAAAGTTTTGGCACATTCACACATTGATCTGTTCTAAGCATCTATTCAGTGATTGGATGGGGTCAAAGGTCACCTGGTGACATCGTGATGTAGAGCTGTGTATCATCAGCGTAGTTATGGTAGCTGATCCTATGTCCTGTTATAACCTGAGCCAGTGGGAGAATATAAATATTGAAAAGAAGGGGTCCTAGGATTGAACCTTGGGGTACCCCACATGTGACCTTTGACCTCTCTGATGAGAAGTTTCCGATTGAAGCAAAGTAATCTCTGTTCTTTATGTAAGATTCAAACCAGTTGAGCTCTGGACCGGAGAGTCCGACCCAACTCTCCAGTCGATTCAGTAAAATGTCCTGATCAACACTGAGGTCCACCAGAACCAGAACCAGCACTGTGGTTTTCCCACAGTCTGTATTTATGTGAATATCATTGAACACTTTGACTAGGCCGTCTCCGTGCTGTGGTAACCATGGAAACCAGACTGGAAGGAGTCAAAGCGATTCATTGTTGTTAGGAAGTTATTTAATTGTTTGAAAACCTTCTGTCTTGCAATCGGAAGGTTGTAGGGTCGATGCCCTTGGCCAGGGCGCTTAACCCCAAACTGCCTCCTGATCTGCGTATCGGTGTGAATGCGACTGTAGTGTAAAGCGCTTTGAGTGGTCAAAGCTGATTGGAAAAGCGCTACATAAGTTCAGTCCATTTAACATTTCATCTATGATCAGTTTAATCTACTTCAAATCTTCATGCTGTGCTCAGAGTGAGACACAGACTGACCAGGTCCAAACAATGCATGGGCGCCATGGTCAACAGAAAATATGGTGACGCACCCGACGCCCTCGCCCCATACCTGGTGACAGTTGCCTGCTCACCTGATCAACTGCTTCTTTCATCCATAGGACTTTACAATATCTTTATTTAATCTGTATCTTCTTGACTAACTGAGCCCTAAACAGTGTTGCCTGAGTCGCTGAAACTCCTTGGTACGGTTAAACATAGTTTGTATCGAACCCAACATGTCATCCAGCTCAGTCTATGGTCATCTCCCACTTTGACTAACTGGACTCCATCCTTTGGGGTGAAACTGCTGCATCATGGGATTTTCTGCAAGCAGTTCCTTTGCCACACTTCACAATCCAGACTCTTCATGTGTCGTTAGACAATGGTGGGATGGCAAACAAATCGCAACCAGAATACAAGCCTTCCTGTCTACTTTCATCAAACTCTGAGGACGACTCTGCAGAGCATTTCACCTCCAAGCCAAAGACACAAACAGAAACATAAATGTGTTCATTGTTGGGTGAACTGGTTGAACAAGTTTTATAACTGGTGGAAAGTGAACAAGAGATGGTGAAACATTGCAGTGTAATGTTGGTATCACCCTTTGGTCAGAGTGGTAAAAGACTGGTGGGCAGCGGTGACTCCACCCCCAACCCAATTGTCTGCAGAGCTTGGTATTCCTCTCCTAGCATGCCCCAGGCTCTAGAGGATGTGCTTTTAAAGATTCCTGACCCTGCTAATGGACCCACTCACCTCTACCAAACACACCCTGTTAACACCAGTACTGAAAAAACAATAGTTGTTTTCATCTGTTATTTTATGGTGTATGGTTACAAACTTAGGTCAGACGTGTTTGTTCTTTTTCTTGTATTCATTTCTCTCCTTTGCCCTTTTCTCGCAGTCCTTCCCCCCAGTGTCCTGCTCAGCTGGTCAGCAGGAGGAATTGTCCCGTGCATGTCAAGTGTAGAAGGAAGGGTTTGGATGAGAGGTGCTTTTCAGGACCCTGGACCCCCTCACCTTTCAATGAAAACAATAGCGCAGTTCTTTACGTCCAGATGAACACGCACACACGTGACCAGCCAAAAAACTTTCTAGTGTCTGTTTTAAGGAGCAGTGGCCGGTACACTGTAGCAGGAACGGAGGTGTTATGTAACGGGCCTGATTCCTGCTGCTGATTGTATTAACCAAGGTTGTCGTCAAGGCAACGTCGCTGTGGTACGAGCTAATTTACCTCTGCAGGAGTCGCATGCTTAGTCTTATGCATGGAAATTAAAACATTTTGAAATGTTTCACTTTCTGCATGTCCTTCTTAAGCACAAATAGATTCAACTTTATATGTCTTAGTGGTGAACAAACGTTTTGCCACATGGAGCAAAACCATCAAGTTTAAGATGCTTCTTGGGTCTGTATTATTATTATTATTTTAAATTTATCACTCCAAAATAATTTAATGCAAAGTATTTTGGATTTTTGAAAAATAAGCTAAAATGCTATTTTTCATGCAGTGAAAAAAGAAGTATGCTTTTTGTAGAAAGGTAAGTAATTGTGAATTAGAAACCAATACATTGAGTTTATGCTTGGCTTTAGAATAAACTTAGTTTCCTGCCTTTTTAATAGTTTTTATTGAAATCTGAAGAAATGTTGTTCTATTCTCAGTAACGACTACGGCCTGCGGGTCACTTGGTGTCAGCTAGCGCTGGATTGTCAGTCATCATTTGGACTCTTTGCTTCTGTTTCCTATTTCTTCATCTTATCTGTTAACTCAGATATGTTAAGTTTGTTCTCCCATGATTTTCTCAGTCTTGTTCTCTTCAGTCTTAATCATTTTAGATGTCCTATTTAAATCCTGTGGCAATTGCTGCAGTTTTATTTTCCTCGTTCCCTGAGCCGTTCTCCCTTCCTTTCTGCTCGAAGCTGTCAGCTGCAGCTCGTCACCAATCAGCCACTGATTCTCCATCCAGTAATGGACTCACTGCTATTCCAGCTCCTGGTTGTCAGTCAGTCGCCTTCAGTGCTGCAGTGAATCTGGCTGCTGTGTTTGGTTCCATTCAAACTGTCTTAATCTTGCACCAAACATGACAATAACTTGAGTAATTTATGACACAATGAAAGCAAAAAATGTTAATAAAGTGAATGGCTAAGATTTTGTTGAGCCACTTTGCAAAATTTGTACCATTCATGGATTTTTGTCAGGGTTGAGTAAAATCATTCCAAGGGCCTCAAATCTTCCCTTCACCACACGTTGAAAACTTCTCTATGTTCTAGTTCTAGGTTGGGAGAGTCTGTGACAAGGTCTGCATGTTTTTTAACCCTAAAACCCTTTTATTTTATTTTTTCAAACTCTCCTGTTAGGATTTTTTTTACCTGAGATCTTGAGTGAAAATGATTTCTTTGCTTTAATTTATGAGCATTTAGTTAAAAAAAATCCTTAATATCTGCAGTATTTAGTGCAGTCATAGACAATGGCCACATAAAATAAAATGTTTCTACATGGCCATGTACCTGACAGCATTTAAGACAAACTCAGTGTAGAAAGTCCAAAAGCAGATTTTCCTTTGTTAGGCCTGAATCAGACACTCATTGTTCCTCACAGGGAGAATTTCCTTCATGGACTACAGTAAATAATTGCCAGGCTTGTGGTTTCCTCATTTCTTCCAGGCATCTAGTGTCGAAGCTGCTTTCCATCTGTGACTCAGCCAGCGAATGAACACACGGCCGTCTCGCCGTCAGTTAACAACTGGCTGCCTTCTCCCAGTCACAACATGGTTCAGACAGTCATTATCATAATGAAATCCTTGCTCCATCCAACATTACAAACTGCTGCATTTAAACAAGTAAAAAACGGAAGCAGGATGGACAGAAAACCAAATGCAGCTTTTCCAGATGAAATCTGTTTACAACTGATTGAACTAGACACTAACCACTGGAGGGTCAAATAAAGTTTTAGTGTAGATGTGAGTAAGGGTTCTCCGATTCCACGGTCAGGGGGACAAGACATTAGAGCTCAGAACCATCCAACCCGACTGATTAACTTTAATTATAGACCTGAGCCTGCAGTAAACCAGACATACGGTATTATTTTAATTAAGATTTTACTGCTTTTGTTTGAGTAAGCAGTGTCGCTTCAGCCATCAAGCGAATCATTCTGGTTAGATTTTCGCTTCGGGTTTAGTTCTGGCTCAGGCCATAAATCTAAACTCTGGTCTGCAGCTGTGGTTGGGAAAGTCCCTGATGAGTTTTTCAATTACAGTTTATATCCTACACTGAAGGGCCGGATGGGTTGTTTTGTGTGTCCTTTAAGCTTTTTTTATCCGGTGACATGATTCTCCAAACAAAGCCAATGAGTGACCGGAGTGAGGACACTAAGAACCGATCCACTCCAGTCCGCTGGAGCTCCCCATCCATCCTGCAGAGTTTCTGCTCAGGGGAGAGACGCTCATTTTGTGGAGTATTACATCCTGGAAATGCTTCTGCATTTGCCTGTCTTGTCGATCATCTTGCTGTTCCTGCACTTGGATAAAACAGTCGGCGAACAAGTAGGCGATGAATGGTAGTTAAAGGAAAGTGTCCAAAGAAGAGACAGGAAATGCAGGAATGTGTCATAAGTGACACTTGGTGGTCTGAGGGATTTCACAGTAAACAAGGGGAGATGCAGGAAAAGGGAATCGAACCGGAACAACTGTCGCCTCCATATGTGGTGCTTCTGCTTTACCACTGAGCCACATGTAGAAATGTAATGCAAAACAAGGCAACTATATTTATATAGCACCGTTCAGAGACAATTCAAAGTGCTCATACAAGATGATAAAAAAATCAAGCAGATTAAAAATAGAGATTAAATATTGAATATCTTAAATGAAATATTCAATTAAAATTAATAAAAAATTATTAATAAAAATGTTTGAAGTAAATTTATTCCAGAGTGTTGGAGGATAAAAACTGAAAGCTGCTTCAGCATGTTTAGTTCTGACCCTGAATAATTAGTAGGTTTGATTCTGATGATCTTAAAGGTCTGAGTGACTGAAGAAGATCACAAATGTATTCTGGGCTTTTATTGTGTAGACCGTTGTAAACCATTAATGAGATTTTAAATTCTCTTCTTTGAGCAACAGGATGCAGCGCAGGATCTCAGAACTGGCCTGATCTCTGTTTTAGTCAGGCGACTCGCTGCAGCATCTCATTGGTTTTTATGATAATCCAGTAAAAATGGCGTTGCAATAATCACGTCTACTAAAAACAAAAGCATGAACTAATTTTTCAGAATCTTGTGGGGACATGAGTCGTCTGATTTTAGCACTATTTTTTAGATGGTAATATGATGTTTTTATGATAGATTTGATGTGATTATCAAAGTTCAGATTCTTGGCTTTGTCAGAGCATTTTAAACCAACAGACTGAAGGTGGGTGATTATTTTTAATCTATGCTCTTTTGGTACAAACACTAATACAGGCCATAATAAAGGGTTGTTAAGGTAAATTTGTTTATATTTAGTAGGAGAAAATTGAGCAGATTAATCCAGACATTAATCTGCTCAATGGGTAAATTGTAATCTGACTGTAATCTCCTGGTGAGAGACTAATGTACAGCTGTGTGTCATCGGCATAATTGTGATATTCAATCTTCTTATTCCGTATAATTTGAATTAATGGAAGCATATAGACCAGTGGTCCCCAAACCTTTTCATATGAGGGCCACATATTTTTTCCCTTCTCTGCTGGGGGCCGGAGTCAGTTTGTAACAGAAAAAGTGAGACGATTGCAGGAGAGTCTACATGTAAAAATATATTGTTTTCCAGAAACAATCAAACAACCCTGTCATGGGTTCTTCACAGAACAAGTCAGGAAATAAATAATAACACTATTAATGAAATAAATAATAACCAAATAACCTTCTCTGGGTTCTTCACAGAAAAAAATCCAGGAAGGATTATAGTCGGTATTTTCCGAACTATGAGCCGCACTGGACTATAAGCCACAAACCCAAAGTTTTTTTTTTTAAACCAGTAAACATAAATATATAAGCCGCAGATTTTTCTGCCGCTCCAGGTTTTCCACATCGATGCAGCAGCAGCAGATGGGCGGACAGCCAACATCTGAGTCATTACAGGTCAACTGAATATCACATTATTATGGTTGAAAAAGAAAAAAGTTGCCAAAATTATATTTAACAGAACTGATTACGGTAATTTCCGAACAGTAACTGTAGCAGTAAAAGTGCTGATTCATCGTGTTGCTACTAGTATGTGCTAAATCAGTGGTCACAACCTGTTTATTACCGCGGACCGTCAAGACTCGGACATCTTGTTGCGGCCCGGGAGGGAGAGGGAGTGTGAGGCGGGATGAACAGTCAGATGAGGCTTGTGCATGTTGGTGTCCCACTAAATACTGAATATTCCCAGTTTGGGTCGTCTTGGCCCTTTTATCGCAGCCGGTGGGTTTTTCCTGACTGGGAACGAGAACAACCTGCTGAATGTGACGGGTAGCCAATCAGAACGCGCGGTGACGTCAGAACAGAGGGGAATCCAAACAGCTGACATATCGGAGATGATATGTGGAAATGTTTATTATTACATCTAAAGGTCATTATTATGTTTATTCAGTTAAAAATGTTAACTATGAAAAAACAAATTCACCTCCAAATCATAGAGCAGCAAATAGAGCTGCTGCTTCTGTCGTCTTTCACAGTGGCGCAACTACACATTATTCAGGTGGATGCGAAAAGTTACGTTTACATATCCTTTCAAAATAACAGAAGCGCCACAAAAACGAACATTTTACTTTAGTGAAAACTTTAACTCGCGATAATGACTAACGGAGCCCTGAGCTTGTTTCTCTGCAACCAGACGGTCCATCAGGGACTGATGAGAGACAATAACACCTGAAGTGTTGCTGATATCCACAGCCTGCTTGGTCTCTACGTGGTGAAGCAGCTTGAAGCTTCATTCCCTCATTAGCAGTCGGTCGCCGCATGTTACGCAGAGCGGCTTGTAATGTGGGACTCACCTACCGGTCCGGGATAAATCCATCCTCCTGTCTCTTCTCTGGGCCTTTTCCTCTTTGCAGAGAAACTTTCCAAAGACATCTGATCTGTTTCTGACTCATTTTGCTGCTTGTGGGACTTCCAATGATTTACTTCCTGCTAAAGAGCCCCCTGGTGGTTGAAGAAAAATCCACATATAAACGGCTTATAGTCCGGAAAAAACGGCAAATGAAAAAAAAAAAAATCTGAATGCTCTCTGGTATTGTTCAGGGGGCCGGACCAAATGTGGAGGCGGGCCGGATCCGGCCCGCGGGCCGTAGTTTGGGGACCCCTGATATAGATGTTGAAAAGGACGGAACCTTGGGGAACTTCACAGATAATTTTATTCAGCTTGGATTTAAAGTTTCCTACAGACACAAAAGGTTTTATTGGACAGACAAGATTTAAGCCAGCTCAGCACTATGCCTGGAGTACCAACCCAATTTTCTAATCTGGATAGTAAAATATCATGATCAACTGTATCGAATGCAGCGCTCTGGTCAAGTAAAACTAACATTGACATTTTATGGCAGTCAGTGTTTCGCTGGAGGTCATTGGATACTTTCACCAGAGGAGTTTCAGTGATGTGATGTGGATGGAAACCTGACTGATGGGCATCAGTTGTTCAGGGCTAAAAAGCCATTTATCTGTTAAACTGTTTTTTCTAATATTTTAGCCAGAAAAGTAACATTTGATATTGGTCAATAATTGCTAAAATTGATGAGTCCAGATGATGTTTTTTGAGAAGTGTGTCTTTAAAGCCTGAGCGAAGAGTCCAGTCTGTCTCAGGAGACATAGATGAGAAATCCTGTCGAACAGCCAGCATGACCAAAGTATTTCAGAACAACACTAAGTGAGAAGTGAAATTTAAATTTAGCTTCTGTCTGAGATCCACTTCACTGTTCAGCTCTCACACCAGATCCGTTCTTATCGGGTCCAACTAGCTGCTCAGCCGCTCCGCCTTACATCAGCTGATATGTATGTGGTCAAGAGAAGCAAATGAGATAACGGAGGCGTTTGAGTCAGACGAGAATGAGGTAAGGCAACAGGAATGTGACGGGGAATTACATCTGACTGCTTTGGTGGCATCTAGAAAACACCCACCGCAGAGACGCTTCCTATTTTAGGAAGCTTGGCTACATTCAGTATTATGGGTGCAAACACTGACTAAAATGTCATTTAGAATTTGTTCCTTGAAAATTGCATATTGTTAGAAGTCATGCCTGCTCATGTTAGCCAGATGTTTTTTATATAAAGTTGAAAGATTTCCCAGATGAGTGAAATATTTGTGCATGTTTTTGTTTTGGTGTAGTTAAAGTGCTTGCCTGAAGTCATCACAGACAATAATCATTTTCTTCTTTGACAGTAACTTGTGTGGCTTCTTGGCAAGGCTGCAAGGATTATAAAAGAATGCACCTGAAGGAGTGAACAATAAAAGTACTGATGAGACATTAAATTACACACAATGACAGCCGAGTACAACAGATGCCTTTGTTTGTGTACTCTGCATGGAACAAGGTACAGCACCGGCCGGGGACTCTATTCATCGCTGTAATCTGAGATGAGAAAAAAGAAAAGACTTTAGAGGGTGGGTAACTGCTGATAACATCTCCTCTCCTGCAGCATCGGAGAATTTAGAGCTGATCAGAGACTGTGTGTGGCACACTCAACCCTGATCCTGAGCCAAAGATTCATTTTGATCTCGGTAATTTCCAGACATGAGTCTACGCCGAGTCAACGCTATGCACTCAAAGCCTGATAGCGTGTCAGAAATAAATATGCTTATGACTAAGAAATGTTCTACATTGGTTGCTTTTCTTCTGGCACCAAGACGTGTGAGGAGAGTGTTGGCGGTTTCAACTTCAGGTCCTTCAGGATTTCATGTTTCCACAGTTTCATCTCTCAGTTTCATTAACAGTCAAATGTGAAAGTTAATGTTTCATAATTCTTGAGCAAACAATTGCTATAAATGAACTTTAATGTTTCTAAATCCATTTTGCTTTGCTGTCTATCATGGCGACTCGTACAACTTGTGTAATATTAAAAGCTGTCTGCTTGTTTGAGTGATTCATTATTAGAAATGCAAATTCTGACCTTTCAAACATGGACAAGTGTTAAATGTTTTCCATGCAGATGGAAATTCATTTTTCCATGCTTTAAAATACAAAAAGAAAAATACTATAAGCTGATCAGAGTCCCAGAAAATGAATAATATTTTGTGTCAAAGCAAATCAATCCACCGCTGAGATTTCAGTCTTGAAATTTATTTTCCTTTTTCACTTTTAGTTAGAGGGAGTTGGAGCAACCATGTATTTATTCATATTTAATGTATTTATTCATGTTAATAATGGATGAGTAAACGACTAAACCCAGATGCAGCATAAAACTCTTTCTAAGTCAGAAACTTCAGCAATAGAGACAAAGAGATGAGTTTTCTAACATAGTAAACCATCTTCAGTCCCAAATTAACAATAATTACATTGAAGACAATGTAATATCCTCACTACAATCTGCTCATCTTCATTTCAGTGCTGTAGGAAGATCTGCTGCTCAAGTGATTAATGTTCCAGTTCTGTAAATAATACTCATATCAACACTGCTGCAAAATGCATGCAGGTCCTCAGATGTTGCAGTAAAAAACTGCAAAAGCATCGAGACGAAGTTTTTCTGTTGCTGAAAGACCAACAGCTCCTTTTGTTGAATGATTCCAGCCTGACAGGACATGATGTCACACAAAGACAGACCAACCAGAGGCTCAGGTACAAACTCATCCACAACCATAGCCACGTAAAATTCATTAGAACTGGAAAAAAACTGCAACTGGAAAGAAAAAAGTCTATTTGAGGCCAAGAAATGTTTCTGCATAGGTTACAGCAAAACTCATCATTTTTAGAGCATCTCTGAGGAATTCTCTCTAGACATGAATTCTTCACCAACATTGAAGGTGCTTGTTTAGTTCTTCACTGTGACTCCAGCTAACACCCCGTCCTTTTGGTATGCCTGAGAAAAAGGCGGAACAATGAGGCACCTGCCAGAATAATGAGCCCTCAGAGAGACACAGCCGCTGATGATGGAACAGCTTGTGGTCAGAGATGATCTGTATACACACCTCATATCACTCTGGTGGGAATTCCCCCAACACACACACACACACACACACACACACACACACACACACACACACACACGCGCACACACACACACACACACACACACACACACACACACACACACACACACACACACACACACACGCACACACACACACGCACACACACACACGCACGTTTTAGTTGTAGAGTTTGCAAAGTATCAGTTTCAGTGTGTTACTGCCAGCCTATCAGCTCCCAACTGTCACATTAATTTGACGTCATTTCAATGGGGAAGGAAACCTTGGAAACAAAAGCCAGACTGTTTACACTGATTCTGCCTTCATGTCCAGGATGGGACTTTAGGAACTTGGATTCCTTTTCCTTTTAAAGGGCACAAAAATTCCACCATCTGTCCAAAATACCAGCAGGGAGCTAAATTGAACTCAACACGTCCAGGAAGCTGATGGTTAACATGGATCAAACTTTGGTCACATCTAGACAAAACGACTGTTTGAATCAAATTACTCATGAAAAACAAAGAAAGATGGAAGATGCAAACAGCTCTGTGTGCACTAGTTGTACAGAAAAGGATGATTTCATTATTTTTCATAATTTACTTACAAATGAATGTATTACATATGATTATCTTCAGATTTCTGTAAAAACCTGGATGTGGTTAAGATGAATGCAGAAAGTTGATGGATATACAACTTTCAAAATATTAGTACCTCTAGAACTTTTCAATGCTTTGTCAATATATTTGCACAATTGTTAAGTGGAATTTAAGACACGGCTTTCTATATTTGAAACAAAGACAAATCTGAAAAGTGTGGTGTGTATTCATATTGTGCCCCTCTTACACTGATACCCCTTCATAAAATTCACTGCAACCTGCTGTCTGATCAGAGTCCACCTGCTGCCATCCTGGTTCTTCAGGAAATGTCAGTCGTCATGGAGACCAAGGAAGCAACACGTTTGGTTGCATTTTTCATATATTGGACTTTTACATGAGTGTTTTTCTCACCTGCAAATACTTTTACCACCACAATACTTTCACTAAGTCCTTACCTACCTCAGTTGCTGCTGTAGATCTGGAGCCACAAAAATCCTCCACTGCATCTTTGGTCATTGTTGATTATTTGCAGCAGACATTCATGTTTGTTCATGTTTGTTCATGTTTGTTCATGTTTGTTCATGTTTGTTCATGTCCATCGACTCTTGGACAGAGAAAAGACAAAACTGGATTGAATTAGTGGTTTTCATCTTGGATATTTCGTGTGGAAGCATCACCTTAAACTGATCATTTTCACCTTAAACTGATCATTTTCACCTTAAACTGATCATTTTCACCTTAAACTGATCATTTTCACCTTAAACTGATCATTTTCACCTTAAACTGATCATTTGTCACCTTAAACTGATCATTTGTCACCTTAAACTGATCATTTGTCACCTTAAACTGATCATTTTCACCTTAAACTGATCATTTTTCTCATTATCTTTATCATCATCTAACCCACAGAAACTCATATTTAAAAGAAGAAGAAATGGATGGAGTTCTATCAAGGGGTTTGTTTGTCACTTTATCTGTTTTACTCCTACCAGTAATCCGCCTGTGAGCTTCATGGGGTCACAGTCCATGTTGCAAAGGTCAAAATGTCACTTTGGGATGTAGAAAAATAAACATGTCAGGAATAATCCCCCTGTCTTAAGAAGCTCACAGGATAAATGCTTAAAATAAGAATGATGTGTGGAAACAGACAGAAGGTTCAACTTTAATCCTGTCGTGTTTCTGCTGGAAGAAAGCAAAGAAACTTTTATTGGCTCCGATTGTTTTCATCCAACTGCGCAGATAAAGATCAGAGGCAGGCGAAGGACCCAGCTGATGGTGTTTTCCTGGAGAACAGACTCTGATTGGAGCAGAGTGCAGGAATGTCTGGCCTCAGGCATCAAATACTCATAAATTCATTAGTGAACGCAAACTGATTTGGAAGAATAAACACTGCAGAGATAAGCAGCTGATGGACTGAGCTGCAGCTGCCATGACCTCAACCTAAATGTGTGTGTGTGTGGGGGGGGGGGGGGGGGCTGAGGGACATTTACTCTAACTGATAAAGAAGTTATAGTTTTATAGAGTTATAGAGTTATGTGTGCATTTGGGAAGAGCTCATAGTTATGGAGACTCATAAGAGTGTATTAAATCATTGCTTTATGTCCCATGCTGATATGAACACAATGCACATGAAGCATGTCTACAATGGGATTTTTGCAGGAATGACTGTCTGCCTGCAGCAGCAGCAGCAGCAGCAGCAGCAGCAGCAG
This sequence comes from Poecilia reticulata, assembly GCF_904066995.2. Classification (NCBI taxonomy): domain Eukaryota; kingdom Metazoa; phylum Chordata; class Actinopteri; order Cyprinodontiformes; family Poeciliidae; genus Poecilia; species Poecilia reticulata. The sequence continues at coordinate 46,152,664 of NC_088831.1, forward strand.
CAGCAGCAGCAGCAGCAGCAGCAGCAGCAACAGCAGCAGCAGCAGCAGCTTAATGGCCTGCAGCTCAAGCTGAGCATCATTAACATTCCAGCTGGGAGATCTTGGCATGCATTGGGAAGCATGACAAGACAGCTACACATCTCCCCTGCTCTCAGTAAAAAATGTCTTTTATTTAAAGTACAAGTGAGAAGATTAAAAACAAGCGTTACCGTTTCAGGCCCTTTCTCTGTCATTAAAAAACCTGACATGTTTTCGCCAAGAGAAAAAGAGCAAATCTCTCCTGCTGCTCCACTGACTCATCAGACCTGCTGCAGGTCAAAGTTTTTTAAACTCTGTTCCTCCCTAATGTGCTATTTGCCTTGCAGGAAAATATATCAGTCTGTACTGAAGTAGATGGAAACATTTTGAGACAAATGTGTTATATTTCAAGATATGTTCATTTCATTATCCATCAGAAAAAAAGATCTTTGGTTGAATAAACATTATTATATAGTTCTGCCAGGATTATGAATATTCTTGGTGTTGTTCTCAATGTAGACCAGACAGTGAACAAATGAAAAATAAACTAGGGTTGTATAGTCTGACCCAGAGTAATAAATAGTTGTGGTATGAAATCTGTAGTGATGGTTTCTTTTAGTTTACTGTGTTTAGTTCAAATTTCTTCCTTCTCATTGGAGGCGTTTCACTGCTGACTGATAAAGTCTGTGATTGCCAGGAAACTTAATTTGTGTTTATTTAAATTTGATACAAAAGTTATTACTGAGTGAAAAAAATGCTATCAACATACCAAGCTGACAAGAGGAGATGTTTTATGTCTGGACCAGTGCAGGCAGAGACTGAAATGTGTTGCTTGTTTTCCTGGCAGGGATTTGAACCCCGCCCTTGTTTTTAGGTGGGTATCGTCCCAAAACTTTTCCTGCTGGAAGGAAAAGTCAGAAGGACAAAAACACAAGACACACATTTTTTCATATTTTAAAATATTTAAGAAAACATTTATATTACATAAACTGTACTGAACACATTTATTTGAATGATTCAAAATGAACTAAAAATAACTTTTATTAAATAGAAAAAAATATATATAATTAAGATGAACAATGACATGATGTTTATTGTACAAAAAGAATGGAAAAAGAGCTGAAAAATGAAAATCTGTCATCCGTCTGTCAGACCCTGATACAGTGAAAGACCTTCCTCTCTTTATTGAACAGTCATAACGGCCTCATGGTTTCAGTGAAACAGCTGGAATCTTGGCGTCTTTGGTTTCATCTATTTAGTAAAATACATCTGAAACTTATTTCAATTTAACTTTATAAAAATAACTTTTCAATGGCAGTTTCTGTTTCGTTAATTCCGCAACGTCTCAGTGCAAACATCACAACAATCCTTCGCTTTGGAAAGCAAGCGAAAGATCACATTTCAAGTATTTTTAAACAGTTGAGGAGTAAAGAAATGACTTAAGGATAGAAAGAAGATGCAGAGTTCAGTCTAATGGAGCAAATTGATTATGGATTTTATCGAGTTCTACACATTGCATAGCTCATGTGGCACTTGTTCAGCAATCTGACAGGACACTCTGTACCCTAGGAAGGCATTTTTATACAAGTGCTATTCAGGGTGTGCATTTCAGTTCCTGCAAGTGCTGCACTGCACTGTGGTGACCCGTTTGGCAGAAACTAGTCTTTGAGTCTGCAGGCTGTCTTCTGTCAAGCCCCAGGGAGGGAGATCAGGCAAAGTGCACCTCTGAGACTTTTTCTCCGTCTGGATGTCCCTTCACCAGAAGTGATGTCACATCAAAGCTGAGAAGCGGCTCAGCATCAAAACCTGTGACTGGCCTTCTCGCCACTGCAGAGCGTTAAGCGCTGCTTATCAAATTCCACTAGAAAGGACAGTCAGACTGCATCTGTCTGCATAGTGGAGAAGTGCTGGTGTTCTGACTTGAATAAGGTGATGAACTTTAAGAAAACAAGTTTCTTTTGTGCTTTAAGTACTTAAGAGGGTTGGAGAAAGTCTGACACCAGTATTTTCACTGGTTGATCCTGTCTTTGTCTTTAAGCGCTTTAAAAAACTTCATTCAGAGATAATGGGCCATTAGTTTTTGACTAGAAATGGCGAACTAGAGCCAGATGTGAATTGGTGAAAATAATGTGCTTGTCAGCCCATCACTGAACGCAGGTGTTTCAGAAAAAGACACGCTCTTTCATCCCGACACACTCATGTGGACACAACATCTACGTTGTGTTTTCTGGATTAGACCAGCTCTGTGTGAAGTGCCCTCTCAGTAGATATGGATAAATGGAGATGATGTTCTGCACAGAAAAGTCTTGCATGCACAGAATCTGCTGGGCAGACTCAAGCGCAGCCGCACTCCTCCACGATCATGTTGGGAACGTCCCGCTTCACGATGTTGTACTCGTCATCAAAGTAGAGCATGGACATGGTGCTGAGCTTGGTGGGGATGCAGCAGGAGTTCACCGAGCCCGGACTCATGCCTCTTATGCGGTACTGGTTAACGACTGCCGTGTGGAAGGATGAAGCTGAGCCAGGGACGCCTGCCATGTAGGCGGGGCAGCTTCCCTCACAGTAGTTACCATAGTAACCAGCCGGAGCAATGATCCAGTCGTTCCAGCCGATGAGGCGGAAGTCTATGTAAAACTGCTGCCGGCAACATAACCCCCCGCTGGTGCCGTCACATTCCAGGCCCCGCTTCCGAATGCGGTGCTTCCCGTCCATCTGACGCGCACGCACCACCAGGAAGGGCCGGTGAGACGGGTCACCCGGGTCCACCAGCACCGGAGCCACTCCGGCCGTCTCACAGCCCTCACAGAGCACCTCCAGGTCCTGTCTCCGGCTGCCCTTCCCAAACACAGCCCGCACCGCCTCTGAGAGGGGAAACGTGTGCCAGCCGCTGCGCTTCAGGTCCACACGCTTCTCCACCAGAACCCAGCGGCCCGTTGCCTCGTTCCCCTCTGCAGCTCCGGCCTCCTGGTAGTGAATTTTGATGGTGACCTTCCTCCGGAGACCCTTCTCGGGTCCAGCAGGCAGCAGACGGAGATACAGCCACAGGTTGGCCTGGGACACATGCAGGTTCTGGTGGCCTTCATTGGAGATCAGGAAGTGCAGACGGGTTTTAGCGTTTGTTTCTTCATCTGTTGGAAACAGAAAAAACAAAGCAGGCGGCTCAGTCCCTTATCTGGATGTAGGTAAAACTCAACATCCCAACGGGATATTTATCCATAACCTTAAAAAACTGACAGACAAATAATGACATTTAGTAAATGATTTACTGCTTATTGTAGACAGACTGCCTGTAATTCTACAGCAATGCATTCTGGGTAATAACGTGAGAAGTACCTGTTTTGGGTTTGTTATAAGAATATTTTTGAAGCGTATGACAAACTTTTAAAATGTTTAAATCACTTTAACACATAAAGCTGTATTATTTAAAATGAAGAAATTTGATCTAGTTCAAATCTGAACTGATGAACTAGGATTTCTTATACTGAACATTTTATCAAGAGGTCAGAGGTCACATGTGGGGTTCCCCAAGGCTCCATCCTAGGTCTTTCTCATTCAATATCTATATGCTCCCACTGGGACAGGCTACAGCAGGAAATAAGATCAGCTACCATGACAACACACGATACACAGATCTACATTACGATGTCACCAGGTGACCTTTGACCCCATCCAATCACTGAACAGATGCTGAGAACAAAGAAATGTGTGGAAAAGACAAAACTCTCTGAACAGAAACTGAAGTTATTAAAGAGAAACAATCTAGAGTTATAGCTCTAGAGTTATATATGTATAGATCTAGAGCTGTAGAGTTATAGATCTAGAGTGAATGCACAGCTTCAGTTATTATAACTAAAAACCAGCTGGTCAGTTGATTGTGTTCATAAAAAAAGAAAAATTAATCAATAATCTAATGTTTCAGTTGTTCATTGTGTTTCTATGACTTTGTATTTTTGTGTTTTTTTCTGTAAAGTACTTTGATTTGCCTTTTTGCTGAAATGTGATACACAAATAAACTTCAATGATTAGTGACATAGAAATTTTATATGAACTTTTTTGTTGCTTGCAGTAGCTAAATTTGATTTTCAGATGTCCAAACATCTGCAACAAAAACTAAATTTTCAGTTTTTATCTTCAATTTACATTAAAATCAAGATTAGATGCAAAAGCCATATCAATTATATCTGCCCTTGAAATACTGCAACCCTGGAGAAAAAATGTTACATTCTTAAATGTTTGTCCATATTATCTTATATTTTTATTGTGTAATAAAGTTTTATTATTCTTGAATTTGACAAAACACTAAAGAATTGTGCTTATAATATAAAGTAAATTAATTCTAATATATTCTCTTTAATTTGGACATTTGTCGAGACTTTTCCATTCTCCATTATGTATGAGGGTGAAGTGAGTTGAATTCATGAATTCAGCTGGTTCATTTGTTCATGCTATGCTAACAGAGCAACAGTTTGTAATTCTCTTTGCTGGTCTCCATCTATGTTCACTAACGTGTCATTTCCTTTAATCTTAGCTCTGAGGGTGTGAGAGCATGAAAATATCTAAAAACAGATGGAGGAAAATAGAATTATTTATTCCCAACACATTACAATTTACATATCAAGTGACGGCCTTGGATATTGTATTTATGTTTATATATTGTCTGTTTCTTTAAACAATAAAAATACAGGAAGAAAATATAATATGAAGTTGTTGAGAAAAAAAAAGAGAATGAGTAGAGGAAATGGAACTACTGCAAAATCAGCCTTCACTTCAAAATAAGAGCATGAATATAAACATCTATTTGATTGAATATTTTTAAGTTAATAACCAAACCTTCAACAAAGATGTTAACATTTATTCAATAGAAAGTTTACAAAATCGGAAGTAAATTTTAGTTTTATAATTTATTCAGAAAAATGTAGTGGGAGCAAAGTGAGTAAAACTGGTTCAGTTAGTAAAAAACTAAAAGCTAAAGTTCAGCTCCACCAGCAGCTGGGTCCCAACATTTTATGTCTAGGTTAGAGTTAATCATGTTTCAAATGAAGCACGACATGTTGAGAGCAGTGGCTTGTGGAGGTCATGTTGTATTATTTCATCCAGGCCTCAGTATGAAATCCTGCAAGATTTTGTGGGATTTGAGTTTTTAAAAGTAGGACGAGGTCTATTGTTTGGTCTGGGAGAGCATATGGAAGTGAAGGCTGGCTGCTGCAGGTGGGCTTTAAAGAATTTCAGATCACTTGTTTTTCATTTTTTATTATGATGTGCCTCTGTTCCAGAACAGCTGATTCAGATGATTGCATGACCTTCTGCAGCCATCAGTCCTGCAGAAGCTTTTAATCACCACAGATTGAATCCAGGTGGCAGAAGAAACACTGAACTAAACCTGCTAACCTGATTCAGTCTGTTGATTCTTGATTGGTAACTGGTTAAACTGGACTATTACTACTGGTGCAGGATCTTTATCAGCATATGGACATTTTTGAATGAATCTAATCAACTTATTTGGAAATGTTTGTAGTTGATGGAAGTTTATTCTGTATATACTGCAAATAATTTTTACAACTACAGTATAAATCACCTTTTGCTCTATTTATCTGTCTCTGGTGTGTTAAATAAACCCTGATCCTCCCTGAGTTTTATCTTTAGGTTTTCTGATAAACAGCCTTTATTTTAAATGTTGATTCCCTCATTTTAACACGAGCATCATAAATGCTGCACTAGACTCTAAAAAGTGTTTTTGGGCTGCAGTTCATCTTATGGACTTATTTACATGAATTTCACTTAATTCTTTTGATTTTGCTATGACAACTTACTTTTTTGTGTTTATTTAACTCAAAACTTTTAAATCTTAACCTAAAGGAACTTTTCACTTTGACTTTACTTGAAATAATTAAGTTTGATACGTTTGTATCCCTCGTCTGACACAATGACTCAAGCTAACCAGGGACAGATTCCCTGGTTAGCCACCGTGGCTCTGTGGGTAGAACAGTTGTCTTGTGATCAGAAGGTTGACGGTTCAATTCCAGCTTCCTCCTGCCACATGTCAATGTGACCCCGCACCAAGTAGCCAAAGCACCAAGGAGCCAAGGCACCAAGGAGCCAAAGCACCAAGTAGCCAAGGCACCAAGAAGCCAAAGCACCAAGTAGTCAAAGCACCAAGTAGCCAAGGCACCAAGGAGCCAAAGCACCAAGTAGCCAAAGCACCAAGTAGCCAAGGAGCCAAAGCACCAAGTAGCCAAAGCACCAAGTAGCCAAGGAGCCAAAGCACCAAGAAGCCAAAGCACCAAGTAGCCAAGGAGCCAAAGCACCAAGTAGCCAAAGCACCAAGAAGCCAAAGCACCAAGTAGCCAAGGCACCAAGGAGCCAAAGCACCAAGAAGCCAAAGCACCAAGTAGCCAAGGAGCCAAAGCACCAAGTAGCCAAAGCACCAAGGAGCCAAGGCTCCAAGGAGCCAAAGCGACGCCAACCAGAGTCGGACCTGTTACCCAACTAGTCCCGTTTCCTGGTTCTTACAGAACAAGCTGAACCTCCTGGACCTTCATGGACAGTAGACTGATGTTCAGACGGAAAGAAGTCAAATATGTTTATAGCTCTGTGCCTCTTTTCTGATATAAAATGTTATATTAATGTCATGTTGTCATTTTTAACCTTTTGTGCACACATTTTTGGAAATATGTTGATGTAAGATCATTTTGAACGGCATGATACCATCATCTGCCAATAAAATTAACACCAGTGAAGAATCTTTTAATGGTATGTTATGATGTAGACCTATCAGACCAAAAAATGTACATAAATCAATGCTGATTCCTTCTGTCATTCAATATAAAATCAACCCAAATGTGCCTGCAGATCCACGTTCAGATGGTTGAATCAACATAGTCACCAACCACTTTCAATTCCATTTCAATGCTACCCTTCAACGTAGATTCAATGTTTCTGCCTAACATTGTTTCAATGTTGTTTCACTCATATTGTGCTATCTGGGTATCGACTAACCACCACAGATGTTTTTTTTTTTTGCATAATAGCAGTTAGTGTTGTAAAAATATGCTATTCTACTTTCAAACGTCATTTGTGTAAGTGCAGAAAATGTAAAGATAAACATTTTTTTACTTAATAAATCCCGGAGGGTTTGGGGGGGTCCGGACCCCCCAATCTTGGAAAATTCTAGAAATGTTCCCCCCAAAGAAATCATGAAGAAAACCCTTTTATTAAAACAATATCAATATAAAAATGAAAAAGAAACAAAGAACTAAATAAATCCGCCTTTCATCTAAGAAGAAATCAAGGATTAACTTTTAGGTTCCCCCCCGATTGTTAGAACAATGGTTGAGTCCAAAGTGCAGGAGGAGCAACAGCAGCTGAACGGTCAGAGCTGCTGAAGGAGCTAGCTAGCTGCTAGCCGTTAGCTAGCTGCTAGCCGTTAGCTAGCTGCTAGCCGTTAGCTAGCTGCTAGCCGTTAGCTAGCTGTTGCTTTGCAACACAAACATTAACCCTCCAGTAAGCAAATATTTAAAGCAAAAGACATGAAACACATTTTATTTCCTTTCACTGCTCAATAGTAAGAAACACAAACAAAAATCAGACTGAAGTTTATTTCATTACTTTGGCCGATTCATGATAAACTGCCTCTTTATGCCTTAAATCAAAACTAGTAAAAGTGGCTACGTTGCTGTGATAGACTTAGCTTCTTTTTAATTAAAAGGTAGCAAACATATAATTACACTTAGCCCTTTAACTCTTACATTAATAAGAAGAGTTTGAAACTGGAGCGGCTGAGAGTTAGCACTAGCTGATAGCTCAGTATGGGAGCCAACAGCAGAGGGGCTTTTGAAAAGCAACTGACTGTAAAAAAAGAAAGTATGCCTTTATTTCTTATCATCTACCCTAAAACCACAATAAAATCTGAATGTTTTTCCATAAAAACCCTGAAGCTTTGATCATTAAATTGAAGTTATGAAACTCACAGATATTCACCTACCAGGATGTGAAAACCAAAAAAGGATTCAAAATAAAGCAACTTAACAAGTTATGACTTAACACATAACTTGTATTGACAGCCACTGCAATAAATTAATATTCATGAGGAATTTCATTAAGTGGAGTTACCAATTAAAACTTGTTTCTATTTAGTCTTCAATTTTTACAAAGGTGTAGATTAGATCAGCGACTCTGAACCAAACTCATATCTAAACCACATTTGAATTTTAGTTTGACTTTATGGGTCTCAACAGTTTGTTTAAAACCCATTTGTCGTACTTACAACCCATTTGTCGTAAGTCATTTTTGACTTACTAGTCAAAAATGACTTACTAGTCATTTTTGACTAGTAAGTCATTTTTGACTTACTAGTCAAAAATGACTTACTAGTAATTTTTGACTAGTAAGTCAAAAATGACTTACTAGTCATTTTTGGTCCTGCAGCTTGAACACATTAAAAACTTTTTAAGCCACGTCACATTTCCCTGTAACTTTACCCTTGACCCTCCCAAGATTTTATATATATATATATATATATATATATATATATATATATATATAATAATTTTACTCCATTAAACTTTTAATAAACTTTAACTGGAGTAATTTTTTTAGAAAGATAATGGGAGTTTGTCCTACAATCAGTAGGTTGCTGGTTCGATTCCCACTCTATCTGCCTTTCATGTGTCCTTGGTAAAGACACTCCACCCGCCTCGCCTGCTGTGGTCAGAGGGCCCAGTAGGGGGTGTCGGTGCATGGCACCCTGGCCTGTGTTAGACTGCCCCAGGGCAGCTGTGGCTACTGTCCAGTAGATCAGTGTTTCCCAACCCTGGTCCTCCAGGCTAACCGTCCTACATGTTTTATTGGTTTCCCTGCTTTAATGTGCCTAATTCCACTGATTGCAGTTCAGCAAACGCCTGTTAATCAGTCATTGATTGAAACCAGCTGGACTGAAGCAAGAAAATACCTGAAACATGCAGGCAGTGAGCCTTCAGGACCAGGACTGGGAAACACTGCAGTAGCTCACCATCATCAGAGGCTGAGTGGAACAATTCATCTCATTAAAAACCATCTGAGTGTCCAGAGAAGTGTTTAAGTCTGATTTTATTTTAGATTATTCTCACTTATTTAAATCAAGTACAATTTCTGACTAGTTTACACCAGAAACAAACCATCACAGGTTTCGTTGTTGTTTTCTATGTGCTGAGCCATTTGGAGGCCAACATGCAGTAAACTGTAGATATTGTCACTTTGCTGTAAGTATTGGTTTAAAATGTTTACATTCTGGAAAACAGAGTTTTGGAAATCAGTGATTCTGCAACTGAGTGATTTATTTTTACATATTAAATTGTTTATTCTAAACAAAACCTGCATAAATTTTTAGACTGTCAGGATCATTTCAAATTAAATCACAGTAAAAAGTTTTGCTCGGTTACTGAGAACTAAAGTCAGCTTTTTTCACAAAGTTCTATATTTAATCATGTTCACGTCATTTCTTGGATGACTAATTTTTACTTTTACTTGACAAAAATGATAATGTAGTACCACTCTGCCTTCAGTACATCATTTAGCGGCTCCGCCCACCTGGCCGCCTCACACTACGCTTCAGGTTGATCCTGGCTCTCAGTGCAGATCCTCTCTGCAAAGTGATTCTTTAGGCACTCAGTGCAGCTTCTCCCAAACATCCATCTGATGTCTAACTGAATTTACATTTAGAGTTAAAGACAAAGTTGCATTTGTCACTGATGCTTTCTTAAAGCTGTTCCTTTGCAGTGTGGCCAGGAGCCGTAACTTGAGGTCACAACCCTCAGGGAAAACTTCGGTTGCCTGTTGCTCATCTCCAATTTTCAACAGCTGAAAGGTGTGGAGTACACCTTGGACAGGTTTGAAACAATGCCACACTCTCAACTGGCAAGGTTCTCAGTCCAGTCCATCTCATGACAGAGAAACATGAACATGTTGACCAAACATCCATGTTTGTGGAGGAAACTGGAGCGGCCAGAGAAAACCTACAGATGTACAGGAAGACCTGATCCACTGGGAATTGAACCCAGGATCTTCTTGCTGCGACTGGGTTGGGAAAGTGCTGTGTGTCGAAGGAACATGGAAATGAATGATGGCTCTCAAACATCTGGGGTTTTTAAGTGGAGACTTTCTGCACATTCAAAGCTCCTAAAAGTTGTTCTGATGCCTTTTCCATCAGACATTTTTCAAATATGACACAATAAAGCAGCAGTGAACATCCTCACACACTCCCCACTGAACTGCCAAACAAACGGTTTAGTTTTCAGTGAAACATGATTTAAACCAAGCTTTATTCTGTGACTTTTTACAAAGACACACACACTTACACACCAACACATCCTGACACAGAAGACTCTATAAAGGCCACTGCTTTGTCCCTTAAGGTTTGCTCTCTGTTCACTTTCTATCACTGCATCAGGTGACCTCTGAAGCAGCTTCTGATAGGTCAGTTCTGACCGGCCGGTTCTGGGATCAAGCCCAGTTGGCTTCAAGTCTTCCACTGAAACTGACAGGACCAAAAAGGAGAGGGAGGAGATCAGAGGGGAGCGGAGTGGAGGGTGTTGGTGGACATGGTCAGAGTCTGTGGGGGGTTCATTGAGTTCGCTAAAAACCCACCCATCACTGCATCCTTCCAGTGAGAGCGCTGGAGAGTGACAGGCCTGCGCTGTACATAAGGCTCCAGGAGACAGACACGCAGCAGCAAGGCATTCAAACGTGTGGCTTTTCCAGCAAAAAGCACCATGAGGCAAAAAATAAGAGGCATTTACATGACACTGGCTACTTTCTGCAGCAGCACAATGAAGAGATCCAGGGTGTCCAAAGGTGACACTCGGCACTGTTTGGCTCTTTTTCTTGTTCACCAACTTAATGATGTCTCCCAAATGACCCTGAGGTAACTTGAAAGGTTTCTATTTCAGGAGTTTTGGTACAATGTGCCCATGCAGCGCCTTTCAAAGCAGTTAAATTACTTTGTTTGCTGACTGATTAGTGTGTGTCAGTGTCAACAGGTGGCCACCAAAGATGGGCCCCTCATCCTCTTTAAACTGCCTCTTCCTCCTGTAAACCACAGCTTTACATTCACAAAGAGACCTGTTCAGACCAGCTCTCCTCTCTCAGGCACCACAGCGAGAGACCAGACTACTTTAAACACACATCTGCATCCATCCATGCATATTTACACACACCCATCCTGGAAGCAGGGAACAATATATATCAAACAGACTGGACTACGGCCTGTGGGATGAGCAGCACAAAGCAAAGTGAATACATGGCTAACAGAAAGGAGTCAGCTGAACAGCAGCTCTTGCCTGGAAACATTGTAAACACCCCTCAGGGGTACAAGTAAGTAACCTTGCCTCTTTCAGCGCAGAGCCTCCTTACGTGTCTCAACAGCTCCGAGCTGAGAAAAACGGGCTTTGCAGCACAACAGGCGCAGCGCAACCAAGTCATAAATATGAAGGGAGTGAGGACGGATGCTGTTTTTGTACCTAAACAGAATTTACTCTCCACACAGCCTGAAGCAATTAAGTAAATTCAAATAGTGCAATCATTTTGTAACAGCTTCTGCTAAAAAAAATTTTTTAATTAAACT
>NC_088831.1:46164380-46206880 GCF_904066995.2 Poecilia reticulata
GAAAACATGAGGACCAGGTGGAGAAACATGAGGACCAGGGGAGAAACATGAGGACCAGGTGGAGAAACATGAGGACAGGTGGAAGAAAACATGAGGACCAGGGTGGAGAAACATGAGGACCAGGTGGAGAAACATGAGGACCAGGGGGAGAAACATGAGGACCAGGTGGAGAAACATGAGGACCAGGTGGAGAAACATGAGGACCAGGTGGAGAAACATGAGGACCAGGAGAAACATGAGGACCAGGTGGAGAAACATGAGGACCAGGGGAGAAACATGAGGACCAGGTGGAGAAACATGAGGACCAGGGTGGAGAAACATGAGGACCAGGAGAAACATGAGGACCAGGTGGAGAAACATGAGGACCAGGGTGGAGAAACATGAGGACCAGGGTGGAGAAACATGAGGACCAGGAGGAGAAACATGAGACCAGGTGGAGAAACATGAGGACCAGTGGAGAAACAGGAGGACCAGGTGGAGAAACATGAGGACCAGGTGGAGAAACATGAGGACCAGGGTGGAGAAACATGAGGACCGGTGGAGAAACAGGAGGACGAGGGTGGAGAAACATGAGGACCAGGTGGAGAAACATGAGGACCAGGTGGAGAAACATGAGGACCAGGTGGAGAAACATGAGGACCAGGTGGAGAAACACGAGGACCAGGTGGAGAAACATGAGGACCAGGGTGGAGAAACATGAGGACCAGGTGGAGAAACAGAGGACCAGGTGGAGAAACAGAGGACCAGGGTGGAGAAACAGGAGGACCAGGAGAAACATGAGGACCAGGTGGAGAAACATGAGGACCAGGTGGAGAAACATGAGGACCAGGGTGGAGAAACATGAGGACCAGGGTGGAGAAACAGGAGGACCAGGTGGAGAAACAGGAGGGCCAGGGTGGAGAAACAGGAGGACCAGGGGAGGACCAGGTGGAGAAACATGAGGACCAGGGGGGGAAACATGAGGACCAGGAGGACCAGGTGGAGAAACAGAGGACCAGGTGGAGAAACAGGAGGACCAGGGTGGAGAAACATGAGGACCAGGGTGGAGAAACATGAGGACCAGGTGGAGAAACAGAGGACCAGGTGGAGAAACAGGAGGACCAGGTGGAGAAACATGAGGACCAGGGTGGAGAAACATGAGGACCAGGATGGAAAACAGAGGACCAGGGTGGAGAAACATGCGGACCAGGCTGGAGAAACAAGAGGACCTGGAGAAACAGGAGGACCAGGGTGGAGAAACAGGAGGACCAGGGTGGAGAAACAGAGGACCAGGGTGGAGAAACATGAGGACCAGGGTGAAACATGAGGACCAGGTGGAGAAACATGAGGACCAGGGTGGAGAAACATGAGGACCAGGGTGGAGAAACATGAGGACCAGGGTGGAGAAACATGAGGACCAGGGTGGAGAAACATGAGGACCAGGGTGGAGAAACATGAGGACCAGGAGAGAACAAGGACCAGGTGGAGAACATGAGGACCAGGGTGGAGAAACATGAGGACCAGGGTGGAGAAACATGAGGACCAGGTGGAGAAACATGAGGACCAGGTGGAGAAACATGAGGACCAGGGTGGAGAAACATGAGGACCAGGGTGGAGAAACATGAGGACCAGGGGAGAAACATGAGGACCAGGTGGAGAAACATGAGGACCAGGGTGGAGAAACATGAGGACAGGTGGAGAAACATGAGGACCAGGGTGGAGAAACATGAGGACCAGGTGGAGAAACATGAGGACCAGGGTGGAGAAACATGAGGACCAGGGTGGAGAAACATGAGGACCAGGTGGAGAAACATGAGGACCAGGGTGGAAAACATGAGGACCAGGTGGAGAAACATGAGGACCAGGTGGAGAAACATGAGGACCAGGTGGAGAAACATGAGGACCAGGTGGAGAAACATGAGGACCAGGTGGAGAAACATGAGGACCAGGGTGGAGAAACATGAGGACCAGGTGGAGAAACATGAGGACCAGGGTGGAGAAACATGAGGACCAGGTGGAGAAACATGAGGACCAGGGTGGAGAAACATGAGGACCAGGGTGGAGAAACATGAGGACCAGGGTGGAGAAACATGAGGACCAGGTGGAGAAACATGAGGACCAGGTGGAGAAACATGAGGACCAGGTGGAGAAACATGAGGACCAGGGTGGAGAAACATGAGGACCAGGTGGAGAAACATGAGGACCAGGGTGGAGAAACATGAGGACCAGGTGGAGAAACATGAGGACCAGGGTGGAGAAACATGAGGACCAGGAGAAACATGAGGACCAGGGTGGAGAAACATGAGGACCAGGTGGAGAAACATGAGGACCAGGGTGGAGAAACATGAGGACCAGGGTGGAGAAACATGAGGACCAGGTGGAGAAACATGAGGACCAGGTGGAGAAACATGAGGACCAGGAGAAACATGAGGACCAGGTGGAGAAACATGAGGACCAGGGGAGAAACATGAGGACCAGGGTGGAGAAACATGAGGACCAGGTGGAGAAACATGAGGGCCAGGTGGAGAAACATGAGGACCAGGAGAAACATGAGGACCAGGAGAAACATGAGGACCAGGGTGGAGAAACATGAGGACCAGGTGGAGAAACATGAGGACCAGGTGGAGAAACATGAGGACCAGGGTGGAGAAACATGAGGACCAGGGTGGAGAAACATGAGGACCAGGTGGAGAAACATGAGGACCAGGTGGAGAAACATGAGGACCAGGTGGAGAAACATGAGGACCAGGTGGAGAAACATGAGGACCAGGGTGGAGAAACATGAGGACCAGGAGAAACATGAGGACCAGGGTGGAGAAACATGAGGACCAGGTGGAGAAACATGAGGACCAGGGTGGAGAAACATGAGGACCAGGTGGAGAAACATGAGGACCAGGTGGAGAAACATGAGGACCAGGGGGAGAAACATGAGGACCAGGAGAAACATGAGGACCAGGTGGAGAAACATGAGGACCAGGGAGGAGAAACATGAGGACCAGGTGGAGAAACATGAGGACCAGGTGGAGAAACATGAGGACCAGGTGGAGAAACATGAGGACCAGGGGAGACCAGGTGAAGAAAACAGGAGGACCAGGGAGAGAAACATGAGGACCAGGTGGAGAAACATGAAGGACCAGGGAGGAGAAACATGAGGACCAGGGTGGAGAAACATGAGGACCAGGGTGGAGAACATGAGGACCAGGTGGAAAACATGAGGAAACAGGAGGACCAGGTGGAGAAACAGGAGGACCAGGTGGAGAAACATGAGGACCAGGGTGGGAAAACATGAGGACCAGGGTGGAGAAACATGAGGACCAGGTGAGAAACATGAGGACCAGGTGAGAAACATGAGGACCAGGTGGAGAAACATGAGGAAGGTGGAGAAACATGAGGACCAGGGTGGAGAAAATGAGGACCAGGTGGAGAAACAGGAAGGACCAGGAGAAACATGAGGACCAGGGTGGAGAAACAAGGACCAGGTGGAGAAACATGAGGACCAGGGTGGAGAAACATGAGGACCAGGGTGGAGAAACATGAGGACCAGGAGAAACATGAGGACCAGGTGGAGAAACATGAGGACCAGGAGAAACATGAGGACCAGGTGGAGAAACATGAGGACCAGGGAGGAGAAACATGAGGACCAGGGTGGAGAAACATGAGGACCAGGGTGGAGAAACATGAGGACCAGGTGGAGAAACATGAGGACCAGGTGGAGAAACAGAGGACCAGGGTGGAAACATGAGGACCAGGAGAAACATGAGGACCAGGTGGAGAAACAGAGGACCAGGGTGGAGAAACATGAGGACCAGGGTGGAGAAACATGAGGACCAGGTGGAGAAACATGAGGACCATGGAGAAACATGAGGACCAGGTGGAGAAACATGAGGACCAGGTGGAGAAACATGAGGACCAGGGTGGAGAAACATGAGGACCAGGGTGAGAAACATGAGGACCAGGTGGAGAAACATGAGGACCAGGGTGGAGAAACATGAGGACCAGGAGAAACATGAGGACCAGGTGGAGAAAACATGAGGACCAGGGAGGAGAAACATGAGGACCAGGTGGAGAAACATGAGGACCAGGTGGAGAAACATGAGGACCAGGGTGGAGAAACAGGAGGACCAGAGGACCAGGTGGAGAAACAGAGGACCAGGGAGGAGAAACATGAGGACCAGGTGGAGAAACATGAGGACCAGGGGAGAAACATGAGGACCAGGGTGGAGAAACATGAGGACCAGGGTGGAGAAACATGAGGACCAGGTGGAGAAACAGGAGGACCAGGAGACCAGGTGGAGAAACATGAGGACCAGGTGGAGAAACAGGGGGACCAGGTGGAGAAACATGAGGACCAGGGTGGAGAAACATGAGGACCAGGGTGGAGAAACATGAGGACCAGGGTGGAGAAACATGAGGACCAGGTGGAGAAACATGAGGACCAGGTGGAGAACAGAGGACCAGGTGGAGAAACACGAGGACCAGGGTGGAGAAACATGAGGACCAGGTGGAGAAACAGAGGACCAGGGGAGACAGGTGGAGACAGAGGACCAGGGTGGAGAAACATGAGGACCAGGTGGAGAAACATGAGGACCAGGGTGGAGAAACATGAGGACCAGGAGAAACATGAGGACCAGGGTGGAGAAACATGAGGACCAGGTGGAGAACATGAGGACCAGGGGGAAACATGAGGACGGGTGGAGAAACATGAGGACCAGGTGGAGAAACATGAGGACCAGGGTGGAGAAACATGAGGCCAGGGTGGAGAAACATGAGGACCAGGTGGAGAAACATGAGGACCAGGTGGAGAAACATGAGGACCAGGTGGAGAAACACGAGGACCAGGTGAGAAACATGAGGACCAGGGTGGAGAAACATGAGGACCAGGGGGGAGAAACATGAGGACCAGGGTGGAGAAACATGAGGACCAGGTGGAGAAACATGAGGACCAGGGTGGAGAAACATGAGGACCAGGGTGGAGAAACATGAGGACCAGGTGGAGAAACATGAGGACCAGGGTGGAGAAACATGAGGACCAGGAGAAACATGAGGACCAGGGTGGAGAAACATGAGGACCAGGGTGGAGAAACATGAGGACCAGGTGGAGAAACATGAGGACCAGGTGGAGAAACATGAGGACCAGGGTGGAGAAACATGAGGACCAGGTGGAGAAACATGAGGACCAGGTGGAGAAACATGAGGACCAGGGTGGAGAAACATGAGGACCAGGGTGGAGAAACATGAGGACCAGGAGAAACATGAGGACCAGGGTGGAGAAACATGAGGACCAGGTGGAGAAACATGAGGACCAGGTGGAGAAACATGAGGACCAGGGTGGAGAAACATGAGGACCAGGTGGAGAAACATGAGGACCAGGGTGGAGAAACATGAGGACCAGGAGAAACATGAGGACCAGGGTGGAGAAACATGAGGACCAGGTGGAGAAACATGAGGACCAGGTGGAGAAACATGAGGACCAGGGTGGAGAAACATGAGGACCAGGGTGGAGAAACATGAGGACCAGGGTGGAGAAACATGAGGACCAGGAGAAACATGAGGACCAGGGTGGAGAAACATGAGGACCAGGTGGAGAAACATGAGGACCAGGAAAACATGAGGACCAGGGTGGAGAAACATGAGGACCAGGTGGAGAAACATGAGGACCAGGGTGGAGAAACATGAGGACCAGGTGGAGAAACATGAGGACCAGGTGGAGAAACATGAGGACCAGGTGGAGAAACATGAGGACCAGGTGGAGAAACATGAGGACCAGGTGGAGAAACATGAGGACCAGGTGGAGAAACATGAGGACCAGGGGGAGAAACATGAGGACCAGGTGGAGAAACATGAGGACCAGGTGGAGAAACATGAGGACCAGGGTGGAGAAACATGAGGACCAGGTGGAGAAACAGAGGACCAGGGGAAAACATGAGGACCAGAGAAACATGAGGACCAGGTGGAGAAACATGAGGACCAGGTGGAGAAACATGAGGACCAGGTGGAGAAACATGAGGACCAGGTGGAGAAACATGAGGACCAGGTGGAGAAACATGAGGACCAGGTGGAGAAACATGAGGACCAGGTGGAGAAACATGAGGACCAGGTGGAGAAACATGAGGATCAGGTGGAGAAACATGAGGATCAGGTGGAGAAACATGAGGACCAGGTGGAGGAAGAAACATGAGGACCAGGTGGAGAAACATGAGGACCAGGTGGAAAAAACATGAGACCAGAGAAACATGGAAGGAACAAGGACCAGGTGGAGAAACATGAGGACCAGGTGGAGAAACATGAGGACCAGGTGGAGAAACATGAGGACCAGGTGGAGAAACATGAGGACCAGGTGGAGAAACATGAGGACCAGGGTGGAGAAACACGAGGACCAGGAGAAACATGAGGACCAGGTGGAGAAACATGAGGACCAGGTGGAGAAACATGAGGACCAGGGTGGAGAAAACATGAGGACCAGGGTGGAGAAACATGAGACCAGGTGGAGAAACATGAGGACCAGGTGGAAGAAACAGGAGGACCAGGTGGAGAAACATGAGGACCAGGTGGAGAAACATGAGGACCAGGGTGGAGAAACATGAGGACCAGGTGGAGAAACAGGAGGACCAGGTGGAGAAAAATGAGGACCAGTGGAGAAACACGAGGACCAGGTGGAGAAACAGGAGGACCAGGTGGAGAAACATGAGGACCAGGTGGAGAAACATGAGGACCAGGTGGAGAAACAGGAGGACCAGGTGGAGAAACATGAGGACCAGGTGGAGAAACAGGAGGACCAGGTGGAGAAACAGGAGGACCAGGTGGAGAAACAGGAGGACCAGGAACATGAGGACCAGGTGGAGAAACATGAGGACCAGGTGGAGAAACATGAGGACCAGGGTGGAGAAACATGAGGACCAGGTGGAGAAACATGAGGACCAGGTGGAGAAACAGGAGGACCAGGTGGAGAAACAGGAGGACCAGGGGAGGACCAGGTGGAGAAACAGGAGGACCAGGTGGAGAAACATGAGGACCAGGGGAGGACCAGGTGGAGAAACAGGAGGACCAGGTGGAGAACAGGAGGACCAGGGTGGAGAAACATGAGGACCAGGGTGGAGAAACATGAGGACCAGGTGGAAAAACAGGAGGACCAGGGTGGAAAGAAACAGGAGGACCAGGGTGGAGAAACAGGAGGACCAGGGTGGAGAAACAGGAGGACCAGGTGGAGAAACAGGAGGACCAGGGTGGAGAAACATGAGGACCAGGGTGGAGAAACATGAGGACCAGGTGGAGAAACAGGAGGACCAGGGTGGAGAAACAGGAGGACCAGGTGGAGAAACAGGAGGACCAGGTGGAGAAACATGAGGACCAGGTGGAGAAACATGAGGACCAGGGTGGAGAAACACGAGGACCAGGGTGGAGAAACATGAGGACCAGGGTGGAGAAACATGAGGACCAGGTGGAGAAACATGAGGACCAGGGAGGAGAAACACGAGGACCAGGTGGAGAAACATGAGGACCAGGGAGGAGAAACACGAGGACCAGGTGGAGAAACATGAGGACCAGGGTGGAGAAACACGAGGACCAGGGTGGAGAAACATGAGGACCAGGTGGAGAAACAGGAGGACCAGGTGGAGAAACAGGAGGACCCAGGGGTGGAGAAACATGAGGACCAGGGTGGAGAAAACATGAGGACCAGGTGGAGAAACATGAGGACAGGTGGAGAAACATGAGGACCAGGTGGAGAAACATGAGGACCAGGTGGAAAAGAACCATGAAAGGACCAGGTGGAGAAACATGAGGACCAGGGTGGAGAAACACGAGGACCAGGGTGGAGAAACATGAGGACCAGGTGGAGAAACATGAGGACCAGGGTGGAGAAACATGAGGACCAGGTGGAGAAACATGAGGACCAGGTGGAGAAACATGAGGACCAGGTGGAGAAACATGAGGACCAGGTGGAGAAACATGAGGACCAGGTGGAGAAACATGAGGACCAGGTGGAGAAACATGAGGACCAGGGTGGAGAAACATGAGGACCAGGGTGGAGAAACATGAGGACCAGGTGGAGAAACATGAGGACCAGGTGGAGAAACATGAGGACCAGGGAGGAGAAACATGAGGACCAGGTGGAGAAACATGAGGACCAGGTGGAGAAACATGAGGACCAGGTGGAGAAACATGAGGACCAGGGAGGAGAAACATGAGGACCAGGGAGGAGAAACATGAGGACCAGGGAGGAGAAACATGAGGACCAGGGAGGAGAAACATGAGGACCAGGTGGAGAAACATGAGGACCAGGTGGAGAAACATGAGGACCAGGTGGAGAAACATGAGGACCAGGTGGAGAAACATGAGGACCAGGTGGAGAAACATGAGGACCAGGGAGGAGAAACATGAGGACCAGGTGGAGAAACATGAGGACCAGGTGGAGAAACATGAGGACCAGGTGGAGAAACATGAGGACCAGGTGGAGAAACATGAGGACCAGGGAGGAGAAACATGAGGACCAGGGTGGAGAAACATGAGGACCAGGTGGAGAAACATGAGGACCAGGTGGAGAAACAGGAGGACCAGGTGGAGAAACAGGAGGACCAGGGTGGAGAAACATGAGGACCAGGGTGGAGAAACATGAGGACCAGGTGGAGAAACATGAGGACCAGGTGGAGAAACATGAGGACCAGGGTGGAGAAACATGAGGACCAGGGTGGAGAAACATGAGGACCAGGTGGAGAAACATGAGGACCAGGTGGAGAAACAGGAGGACCAGGTGGAGAAACAGGAGGACCAGGGTGGAGAAACATGAGGACCAGGGTGGAGAAACATGAGGACCAGGTGGAGAAACAGGAGGACCAGGGGAGGACCAGGTGGAGAAACAGGAGGACCAGGGTGGAGAAACAGGAGGACCAGGTGGAGAAACAGGAGGACCAGGGTGGAGAAACATGAGGACCAGGGTGGAGAAACATGAGGACCAGGGTGGAGAAACATGAGGGCCAGGGTGGAGAAACATGAGGACCAGGTGGAGAAACATGAGGACCAGGTGGAGAAACATGAGGACCAGGGTGGAGAAACACGAGGACCAGGGTGGAGAAACATGAGGACCAGGGTGGAGAAACATGAGGACCAGGTGGAGAAACATGAGGACCAGGTGGAGAAACAGGAGGACCAGGTGGAGAAACAGGAGGACCAGGGTGGAGAAACAGGAGGACCAGGTGGAGAAACATGAGGACCAGGTGGAGAAACAGGAGGACCAGGGTGGAGAAACAGGAGGACCAGGTGGAGAAACATGAGGACCAGGTGGAGAAACAGGAGGACCAGGTGGAGAAACAGGAGGACCAGGGTGGAGAAACAGGAGGACCAGGAGAAACAGGAGGACCAGGTGGAGAAACATGAGGACCAGGTGGAGAAACATGAGGACCAGGTGGAGAAACATGAGGACCAGGTGGAGAAACATGAGGACCAGGTGGAGAAACAGGAGGACCAGGTGGAGAAACAGGAGGACCAGGGGGAGAACATGAGACCAGGTGGGAGAAACAGGAGGACCAGGTGGAGAAAAGAACCATGAGGACCAGGTGGAGAAACAGGAGGACCAGGTGGAGAAACAGGAGGACCAGGTGGAGAAAAGAGGACCAGGTGGAGAAACATGAGGACCAGGTGGAGAAACAGGAGGACCAGGTGGAGAAAACATGAGGACCAGGTGGAGAAACAGGAGGACCAGGGTGGAGAAACAGGAGGACCAGGTGGAGAAACAGGAGGACCAGGGTGGAGAAACATGAGGACCAGGTGGAGAAACATGAGACCAGGGTGGAGAAAACAGGAGGACCAGGGTGGAGAAACAGGAGGACCAGGTGGAGAAACAGAGGACAGGTGGAGAACAGGGACCAGGGTGGAGAAACAGGAGGACCAGGTGGAGAAACATGAGGACCAGGGTGGAGAAACATGAGGACCAGGGTGGAGAAACATGAGGACCAGGGTGGAGAAACAGGAGGACCAGGTGGAGAAACAGGAGGACCAGGTGGAGAAACAGGAGGACCAGGGTGGAGAAACATGAGGACCAGGTGGAGAAACATGAGGACCAGGGTGGAGAAACATGAGGACCAGGGTGGAGAAACACGAGGACCAGGGGGGAGAAACATGAGGACCAGGTGGAGAAACAGGAGGACCAGGTGGAGAAACAGGAGGACCAGGGTGGAGAAACATGAGGACCAGGGTGGAGAAACATGAGGACCAGGTGGAGAAACATGAGGACCAGGTGGAGAAACATGAGGACCAGGTGGAGAAACATGAGGACCAGGTGGAGAAACATGAGGACCAGGGTGGAGAAACATGAGGACCAGGGTGGAGAAACATGAGGACCAGGTGGAGAAAACAGGAGGACCAGGGTGGAGAAACATGAGGACCAGGTGGAGAAACAGAGGACCAGGTGGAGAAACAGCAGGAACAGGTGGGGAAAGAGGAGGACCAGGGTGGAGAAACATGAGGACCAGGGTGGAGAAACATGAGGACCAGGGTGGAGAAACATGAGGACCAGGTGGAGAAACAGGAGGACCAGGGGAGGACCAGGTGGAGAAACAGGAGGACCAGGGTGGAGAAACATGAGGACCAGGGTGGAGAAACATGAGGACCAGGGTGGAGAAACATGAGGACCAGGGTGGAGAAACATGAGGACCAGGTGGAGAAACAGGAGGACCAGGTGGAGAAACATGAGGACCAGGGTGGAGAAACATGAGGACCAGGGGGAGAAATGAGGCCCAGGTGGAGAAACATGAGGACCAGGGTGGAGAAACATGAGGACCAGGTGGAGAAACAGGAGGACCAGGTGGAGAAACAGGAGGACCAGGTGGAGAAACAGGAGGACCAGGGTGGAGAAACATGAGGACCAGGGTGGAGAAACATGAGGACCAGGTGGAGAAACATGAGGACCAGGTGGAGAAACAGGAGGACCAGGGGAGGACCAGGTGGAGAAACAGGAGGACCAGGGTGGAGAAACAGGAGGACCAGGGTGGAGAAACAGGAGGACCAGGTGGAGAAACAGGAGGACCAGGTGGAGAAACAGGAGGACCAGGTGGAGAAACAGGAGGACCAGGTGGAGAAACATGAGGACCAGGTGGAGAAACAGGAGGACCAGGGTGGAGAAACAGGAGGACCAGGTGGAGAAACAGGAGGACCAGGGTGGAGAAACATGAGGACCAGGGTGGAGAAACATGAGGACCAGGGTGGAGAAACATGAGGACCAGGTGGAGAAACATGAGGACCAGGTGGAGAAACATGAGGACCAGGTGGAGAAACATGAGGACCAGGAGAAACATGAGGACCAGGGTGGAGAAACATGAGGACCAGGGTGGAGAAACATGAGGACCAGGTGGAGAAACATGAGGACCAGGTGGAGAAACATGAGGACCAGGAGAAACATGAGGACCAGGGTGGAGAAACATGAGGACCAGGGTGGAGAAACATGAGGACCAGGTGGAGAAACAGGAGGACCAGGTGGAGAAACAGGAGGACCAGGTGGAGAAACATGAGGACCAGGAGAAACATGAGGACCAGGGTGGAGAAACACTGAGTCAGACAGGCAACACAACAAAACATGGCCGCCACTGGTTGTCCAGATCCAACATGGCCGCTCTCTGTTTCTCCTCCATCGTTGGAGAGCTAACATGCTAACCAAAGCTAGCCGCCTCCCAAAGCTTCCAGCAGGAAGCAGGTGAGGTTGTTTTAGAGTCGTGCAGCAGCTGTGAACTTTAACTAGGCCAGATGTTTGTTCAAACTCAGCAACCAGAAGGAAAAAGTTCTGCAGAGCCAGAAACACTTTTAGTACGTTAGTGAGATTCATCACATATTAATGTCTGTAATATTCTTATAAACATCGAGTTTTATGCAAATATATATTTAAGATAATCCAGTTAAAATACCAAATATTTTCAAAACCATTCAACAGAAAACACAAAATAAAAATGAAATGTATTAATCTGGAGTTCATTCCATAAATAAAGATCTGAATTATTTCTAAAGCCCACAACAGCATCATAAAGGTCAAAGTTCACAGAGGATTATTTTACACCATCGATTATTTCTCATGTCTTTGTTAATTATCATATTTTATATTTGTATTTGTCAGAAGTTTCCTTTGTGTCGTGTCAACAGGAAGTGATTCTTCCAGAACTAAACAGAAATATCATTTTTCATTTTAAGCTTCTTTTCTGTGAGGATTTCTGCCTTCAGGTAATAAATCTGCCTCAGATTCATTCAATAAGCCTGGAAATGATTATTACCAGTTAAAAACATCAGATTTAATAATACGACATCAATAAACCCATAAGTTTATTAATGATTTAGTTGGGAGACGCATTGAAACGTTTCAGGATTTGCATGAAGGTGGAAACAATCTTTGCTTTAACATATTAGCCAAACATTTGTTTTGTTACTGAAAGTGTCATAAAACTGATATTTAATGTCTTGGTCTCTTTTCAGGTCAGATTTCATTTTAAAGCTTCTTTCAGGAACTCAGCATTTATATTAAGTTCTTTATAAACTATTAGTTTTGCTCCTGATTAAAACATTTATTTATCAGCTCCGTTTTAACAGAAAGACACACAAAGATCTTCTATTGGATGATGGTCTAACAGACTTTTTTCCGGTTATTTTTTATAAAATATACTTTTACTCTTATTACTGTGGCTCCCTCACTTCCTGGAAAGATTCAGTATTATTATCACTTGGTGGTTTCAGAGCTGAAGTCATTTATTGTTTCAGATTATGTAATCTCTCTCTGTGGATTATCAGATTTCTGTTGTTCTGGTTCTGATCCAACAAACAAACACAAACCTCTTCATGGACCTTAAACCTTTCCGTGTGATTTCATCTACAGCTGAGGGAACAGCTGGCGCAGCGGCATCAACCGCCGCCTCACCGCTCCACCGCCTCACCGCTCTGCCGCTCCGCCGCCTCACCGCCTCACCGCCTCACCGCCCCGCCGCCTCACTGCCCCGCCGCCTCACCGCCTCACCGCCCCGCCGCTCCGCCGCTCCGCCGCCTCACCGCTCCGCCGCCCCAACACCCCGCCGCCTCACCGCCCCGCCGCCCCGCCGCTCCGCATCATTGGCTGCGTGAGACCGCGGGCGGAGCGTCCAGCAGCGGCTCCACTCCGAGCTGCATCCCGAACCCCGCAGCCGCATCCTGAGCAGCGCAGCGGCGGAACCGCGGAGCCATGAACCAGAGCGCCGGAGCCGCGCAGCACACCGGGAGCTTCTCCCTGGACGAGAAGGTAAGCTGACCTCTGACCTCTGACCTCAGGTGGGCTGCTGCAGCAGGACGCTGCCTCAAGTCCCAGAAAGTTGCTCAAAGTTCGGCTGAAGGCGGTGAATGTGTCCGGTGGGTTCGGTTCGGGTTCTGCTGGCCCAGGTCGGGCTGAGAGGAGAACATGGAGAACTTCTGCTGACGGCATCAATAATTCATGGCTCTGCAAATATTCAGATTTAATATTTAATACTGACCTTCACGTGTCTGACCCGGACCGGACGGAACCGAGCCGCTCTGACCCGGACCGGACAGAACCGCTCTGACCCGGACTGGACGGAACCGAATACTGCTGCTGCAGCTGCTGCTGCTGTTGAATCTCCACTCAGAAGGTTAAAGATTTTCTTATTATTATTTAAATAAATAAATTCATCCTCATTGTCAGAGTTCAGCTTTTTACTCATGTTAGTTCAAAAAGTTTCTTTAGTGAATATTTCATAGAAACTTCATGAATAAAGTATTAAAACTTTATTTGAAAGTGAAAATAAAACAATGAGATGAAATCATTTACCATCAAGTCTTTAATGAACAACTTATTTTACTTTAAATTTCAATAAGGATCATCAATGCTAACAGCGTTAGCCTCCCTCAGCTGAAGTCATCAATAATCAGTGATGGTTCTGGTGGAGGACGGGCTCTGGTGCTGCTAATCTCTACAAACTTAAATCAACTTTGATTTTAATTCCTCTGATTTCATTCAAAGCTGTTCAGCTGAAGAGACGTTGAATAATAAACCATCAGGACAAATGTTGGATTTTTCAGTAACTTTGGGAGTTTAATTAAAATGTATCAGTAAATAAATTCAGTTTATTTCTAATAATGTCTCAAAGAACTTCCAGTTTATTATCAGTGGCGGCTGGCCAGTAGGGGGCGCTTGGGCGCCGCCCCCTTTAAATTGTTTAGATAATAAATAATTTAATTCTTAACTGCAAAATACTTAGAAATGTATTTATTCATACTGTATGTCCAATAGACATGTTAGAATGTATTAAAATAGTAAATACATAATTCTATTTAATTGCTCACATTGTGCACACTTCCTCTGTGCAGGGCGCCGTTCTAATGAGTGTGTATGTAGGCGCATCAACGTTTGGCAAGCAGGTTGATCTGAGGCTGACTTTTAATTGGTTATTTAAGGTTTTCCACAGGGCGCAGCGCTCTGCGTCCCGGACACACCCATTCTGTTGTGTCATTACTGGTAGAGTGTCAGTACTGGCTCATTTTTTTAAAAACATTGTGTGATTGGACAATCCTAACGCAGTTCGTTAGGTCGATTCACGTTTACGTTTGCAAAGTGGAGTAGTTTCAAAATGAGAGAAAACTCTGTTTTGTCTTTACAAAAAAATGCTTTTACAAAGCGTTCACTTGAAGAAAAAAACAGGATAAAGGAGCTTGGACCGGATCGTCCCAATTTACAAATTCAGCAGCAGGCAAGTGATCGTGGACGATCGATCCTGCACGCGGGCTTTTTCCAGCTCTTCTTATGACAAGCGGAGTTGGGTAGCTGGATGTGATGTCGGACACTGAGTGTAGAAGACCATGAAAGGATTGTTGCTGCAGAGGTGAGTTGTTGTGGAAAATCACTGTTACACTGGTTTATAGTAGTGTTATTCAATATATTAGGAAGATGTGCGCTGTAGTTAGAAATACCTTTAGTTGTGTCTATGCTGTGTAGGTATGTTGATGTAATGTTTGTCAGCAAGATATATTATTTAAGCTGTACTGAAGTTTATGGGGAATAAAACATTTGGTTACTGAATTTTGTATAATCTTGTCCCACAAAAATGCTGTAACACATTTCATAACACAGCCTTAAAAAATGGCAGCAAATGTTATTAAAATCAGTAAGTTTATAAATAAAATGTGTTCCTTCTTTCTATGACTTAATAGAAAGGACAAAATAACATTTCATATTTAGAATGAAAAATGTGATTATAAAATCATAATCTTCATGTTTGTCCTTCTCTCTTAAGGTCTGTGATCATACTGGGAAACACCAGGGAGCTTTTCTTTCACAAACCACCTTGTTAGTGCCACACTCCTGCAGGGGGACAGATTTGAACAATACAACACAGCATTTCCTGAAGATGCACTGAGCAACACCTTAAAAGCCGATCCAGTGCTCAATCGAGGTAAACTGAAGACAGAGCTTACTCTCATCTACAGCAAGGAAGAGTTCAAAGCCTGTTGTGGTGCTGTGGGCCTACTCCAGCTGTTTATGGAAAACAATCTAGAAGAAGTCTTTTCAGAAACTGTCACGCTCTTGAAGATCCTCATCACCACACCCATGACCACAGCAGAAGCTGAAAGGTGCTTTTCAACTCTGAAAAGAATCAAGACTTTTCTGAGAAACTCAATGATTCAGGACAGGCTGAATGCATCGGCCATGTTGTCACTGGAGAAAAGACTGGTCACAGAGATGACCGACTTTAACAAGAATGTAATTGAGAAATTTGCAAGGCAGAAGGAAAGGAGGGCAAAATTCATGTTCAAATAGTGCTATTTTTTAAGATTTGTTTTGTTTGTTTGTTTGTTTGTGTGCGCCCCCCTCAGTTTTTTTAGCACCAGCCGCCACTGTTTATTATTCAGATCAGTTAAAAAGTTTCCATGAAAATCTTTGGCCCGCGACACCAGTCCTCCTGACCAGCAGGGGGCGGCAGTGGAGAGGAAAACATCCCATTTAACAGGAGCAGCCCGGAACATAGACATTATGTCTATGGCCCTGAACCAGAACCAGAACCGGGTCAATCCCAGCAGCCTGGTCTCACAGCCAATCAGATTCCAGATCAGGTGAGGCAGCAGGAAATGACAAAACATAACAGGAAATAGTAGCAGAGCAGTAGGAGAAAATAGTGAAGACAGATCAGGGAACCAGAGACGGTCAGAGGAAAGTTGGGGAACATTCTGGAAAAACCTGGAAGAACTGATCAGGATTTGGTACGTTAGAGTTAATAATAATAATAATAATAATAATAATAATAATCATAATAATAATAATCATGGTTCTCTCCCTGCGGTTCCCCACAGCTCAGCTCTTTGCTGCTCTAATAATAGAAACTCTTTATTTCCTGAATCAAAGCAACAAAAAAAGAATCGTTTCACTTCAGGAAGTTTAATTTAGCAAACCTCGGTTATTTTTACCAGCTTCAGAAACTAAAATATATTCATAAAGGAAGAAACTGTCACAGCACAGGCTTTGATCCAGAGCAGCTGCTGGGTGGTTCTGATCAGCAGAACCGGGCCGGGTTCGGTTCTGGGCTGAGCTGGGATCTGGGCCAAGCTGGGATGATTCAGGAATGAAGAACCTGAACATTAAACTTCAATATCAGGTTTCACACAGTTTGACGGCAGCAAGAGAAGCAGAGCTGAGCTGCCAGTATAAACCAGTATAAACCAGTATAAACCAGTATGAACCAGTATAAACCAGGATAAACCAGAATATGAACCAGTATAAACCAGTATAAACCAGTATAAACCAGTATGAACCAGTATAAACCAGTATAAACCAGTATGAACCAGTATAAACCAGTATAAACCAGTATAAACCAGTATAAACCAGTATAAACCAGTATAAACCAGTATGAACCAGTATAAACCAGTATAAACCAGGATTTACCAGTATAAACCAGTATAAACCAGTATGAACCAGTATAAACCAGGATTTACCAGTATGAACCAGTATAAACCAGTATAAACCAGGATAAACCAGTATGAACCAGAATATAAACCAGAATATGAACCAGGATAAACCAGTAAGAACCAGGATAAACCAGTATGAACCAGGATAAACCAGTATAAACCAGAATATAAACCAGTATAAACCAGTATGAACCAGTATAAACCAGTATAAACCAGAATATAAACCAGTATAAACCAGAATATGAACCAGTATAAACCAGTATGAACCAGTATAAACCAGTATAAACCAGTATAAACCAGGACACTCTAGATGCTGAGAGGGATCCTGGTGCCCCCTGCTGGTGCATTCTGGGTAATGCGAGCTCCTTGCCTTCAGAACAGCCTCAGGCTTTGACTAGGCCTCAGTTCATCAGGGAGACAAACAGAAACACAAAAGAAAAACAGCCTGCAGGTAAAATTACATATTTTAAAACTTTATTGCAACAAAAATCCTGAATATTTTCAGAGTTTTATTAAAAACAACTAGAATCTGAATAAACACGTCTGGAGTCAGACGTTCCCATGGCAACAAAGACTGAATCACATGTGACACGTGTGGGTTAGCGTTAGCGTGACCCCTGGGTTAGCATTGAGAGCTAGGAGTATCTTCTGTAACTGGCAGGTTGTCGATTTGAATCTTCCCTCCGTCTGTCTACGTCGTTGCTGTTTTCCCATGTCAGACCCTCAACCCGCCTCGCCTGCTGCTGGTGGTCCGGTTGGGTCCGGTTGGGTCCGGTTGGGTCCGGTTGGGTCCGGTTGGGTCCTGGCAGCTTTGGTTCTGTTCTGTGAATTATTCCCAGGGATCACCGAGGTGCCGTTTGTCTCTGATGTTCTGTTGCGGCGGAGCGTGAACTGTTTTAGATCCAACATGGCCGCTGATGTTTTAGATCCAACATGGCCGCTGATGTTTTAGATCCAACATGGCCGCTGATGTTTTAGATCCAACATGGCCGCTGATGTTTTAGATCCAACATGGCCGCTGATGTTTTAGATCCAACATGGCCGCTGATGGTTTAGATCCAACATGGCCGCTGATGTTTTAGATCCAACATGGCCGCTGATGTTTTCCTGCCAGTCATGATCAGAGCTCATGAGTTTCTCTGCTGATGAACAGAAACTGCCGTCTCTCCCCTGCAGATGAGGCGGAACTGCAGCATCTGGCCAGATGCGGTAATGACGTGGCGCCGCCAGCAGGGGGCAGCGTCACGCTGGATGAATGCAGCCGAGAATCTGATCAGTTTATTGATGACATAATGTTGTTTTATTGGATAATCAGCAGCTGTAAGCGCTCATATTAGACCAGACGGTCATGTTCAGGGTTGTTATGGTAATCCAGATCTGAATCTGAATTAGATGTAAACATACAGCAGCAGCTTTATCAGCCTTCCAATCAGGTTTCCTTTACAGACGGCTAATAAATGTTATTAATTCAGCCGTAAGCACTTTATAAATCATTAATAACTGCTCATTAAGCATTAATTAACGGCTGTTTGCTGACTGAGATCCAGAGGTTCTGTTGGACCAAGCTCCAGTCTGGCACCAGGAACAGCAAACTGGACCATCTGCTGGACGAATCGGGTCAGCATAAACAGAACCGAGCCCAGAACCGAGAGTCGCTCAGAGTCGTTTAATTGGAGCAGAGCTGCATTGTTTCAGAGAGTCAGTACCACTGTCAGGTTCTGCTTCAGGTTCTGTCAGGTTCTGCTTCAGGTTCTGCTTCAGGTTCTGTCAGGTTCTGCTTCAGGTGGGCAGCAGTCCAGACGTGGTGAGACAACACCACATTAGAGTTAGTTTCTACAGTGGATGCTATCATTAGCATTAGCTGCTGTGGATGCTAACATTAGAGCTAGCAGCTGCAGTGGATGCTAACATTAGCATTATCTGCTACATGTTTAGCACTAAGATGCTGTTACAGATGTCAGATCACATTTTTTTCTGACAAACTAAACTTTTCTCTGCTAAACCAACTAGCCACCATCTTCCTGTCAGCAGACTGTCATGGCGTCATTAAGGGGCAGCAGGTTGTGCCGTTAGCCGCTACACTCTCTTCACATCGCTAGCCGATCACACATATCGATCAATGCTAGCTACACTAGCAGTGCTTGACTTGCCACAAGGGGGCGTGTCAGAGTGAGAACGGAGGGTGACGTCAGCATCAAGCCAACTGGACCTTCCAACTGCAGTACCGCCGTTCAACCCAAAGGGGCAGCACTGAGACGGTTTCAGGCTAAATTATTAATTAATTTACACAAAAATAACAAATTCCACAGAAAAATAAAGATGGAATGTGAAAGGCAGAAATGTTCTGGTCGGGTTCGGCCCGGGGCGATCGACAGCAGGGGGAGAGAGAGGCCTGTTTGATGTGAGGATCTATTATTGATGTCTGAGCTGCAGAGCAGCAGCAGGTTCTGTTGGGAGGAACCGGCCAGGATGGTGATGCAGCAGAACCTTCAGAACCTTCAGAACCTTCAGAACCACAGCTTGGACTGTTATTCACATGAACATCTGCTGTTCCAGAATCAGCTGGGAGTCGGGTCAGACCTTACCGGGTTCTGCTGGGTTCTGGAGCTGCTAGCAGACAAACCTGAGCCTCACTGAGCTAAAACAGAAGCTTTGGATAAATATGACGGCTGCCAAAATAATAATTATTAACATTAATTCAGTCCCATAAAACATCAGTAAACGTTTGACTGGAGGGACGATGCAGCTGGATTCATTTGATGAGTTATGAATTTAATATGCAAGATATTCAGCAAAATGAATGAATGATGAACGGATGAAGTGATGGATCATATTCAAAATTCAAATTCAGAAACACTTTATTGATCCCAACTAATAATATCTGCTGCTGTTGGTCCTGATCTCTCAGCCGTTTCTGTCCTGAAATGAATTTTCTCTGCAGAAATCCTCCTTCAAACATCTGTTTGATTTCCAAACATGTTAATGCTGCAGATGAATCAAATGATATCCGTCCTGGAAACGGATTAACTTTCAGTTTCAGGGAAAGAGAAAAGCAGCTTTTAATGAAAAAGCTGGTTGACGAGGCGGCGGGCCGATAGCATCGCTGTGTCTGCTGACCTCAATCTGTGCTGCTCACCTCTGCAAATGAGTCTGGAGGCAGAAACGTCAGATTAATTCATTAAACCTGGACCCAACTTTTCCTCCCACTGATCCTCTCAACTGTTCACACTGAGGCCAGAGACGGAGCTGCTAACAGCAGCTGCTAACAGGAGCAGCTAACAGGAGCAGCTAACAACAGCAGCTGCTAACAGGAGCAGCTAACAGCAGCTGCTAACAGGAGCAGCTAACAGGAGCAGCTAACTGTTCCATGAACCCAACCAGATCATTTTGTCTAAACCAAGGGACCCAAAGTGGCTCGTGCATGTTTCAGTCTCTCCCTGCTGGCAGCACCATCCTCCTCCACTAGAGGCAGTACCATCCTCCTCCACTAGAGGCAGTACCATCCTCCTCCACTAGAGGCAGCTCCATCCTCCTCAGCAGGTCAAAGTTCCTCTCTGGCCTCTAATGAGCCTCATGTGATGCAGGTGTGTTAAACCAGGTAGAGACTGAAACATGCAGGAGCCTCCAGGACCCACTCTGGACCCACTCTGGACCCACTCTGGACCCCCTGCTCTGATGTTTTCTTCCACCTTGTTCCCAGGAGGTTCTGGTTCCTCCAGCAAATGTTTCATGCGAGAGGCGGGGTCACAGGTCACCTGGACAGGTTGCAGGGCAACAGAGACATGAACACACAGACCAGTTAACCTCACAGTCATGTTTCTGGACAGAAAGGAACCAGGAACCGAACCAGGACCTTCTGGCTGCGAGGCAGCAGTGCTACCCACTGCACCACTGCACTGACCTGGACAGAGCTAGCCAAACTGCTAATGCTAATGTGTGACAGTGGAAACATTGATTAGCATTTTGTGCCAGAAACGTAACAGAATGTGATAATTTAGTTTGATTAATGTTCCCAGGTTTTTACAATAAATCGCTAATGCTAACATTGGACACAATGTGCTGCAGAAAATGTTAGCAAGCTAAAATAGACGATAAAGAGGATTTAATTCTATACTCAGAGTCTGATGACATTAAATTTGATTAAAGAGTTTAGCAGAAAACGCTGATAAAACCTGATTTATCTTAAAATAATCATCAGCATTCCAGCACAATAAGATGATAAATTATGACTCGTGATTTAAACACGCAGCATTTCATACAAACGTCTCCTGACTTTATTAGCATAAAACCAGGATGAACAAACCGATGTTTTTATTTAATGATTTGATGAAAATATGTTGATGAAACCATGACGACGAAACGATCAGCAGCAGGTCGTTTCCAGAAAAGCTTTTCTCTGCCGCAACATTTTAGCTTCAGGGTCTCAGGCTGCTGATCCCGACTAACGGCTCCGAACATCACAGCAGAACCGCAGGTCCAGTCAGACCCACCGGCTCCGGTTCTGACCAGATTCTGACCAGAGCGGGTCAAACACACAGCCAGTGAAAGGAAAGGAGGCTGGAAGCTGCCACACACACACACACACACACACCTTCACACACACACACACACACACACACCTTCACACACACACCTTCACACACACACACACACACACACACACACCTTCACACACACACACCTTCACACACACACCTTCACACACACACACCTTCACACACACACACACACACACACACACACCTTCACACACACACACACACACACACACCTTCACACACACACACCTTCACACACACACCTTCACACACACACACCTTCACACACTCACACACACACACACACACCTTCACACACACACACACACACCTTCACACACACACCTTCACACACACACCTTCACACACACACACCTTCACACACACACACCTTCACACACACACACTCACACATATTTAATGAGAACTGAAGCATCAAACTCTGGAGAAATTGAAGGGATGCATCATTGATCCAGAGTTAATCTCTGTTGTCCATAAATGTGTTTATTTGTCCATAAATGTGTTTATTTGTCCATAAATGTGTTTATTTATCCTCCCAGCTGTTAAACAAACGTAGTTCTGCATTTTGAAACATGTAAAAACAGAAACTTCAGCTCGTTTCTTGTCCATCACGTCGTTTGTAAAGTCAGAATAAAATATGAAAAACTTGTTTCTGAAAATGTCCTAAATAAATAAAATGACCTTAAAATGAACCGCTGGTTTTTAAAAGCAGCTAAATAACAACTGACTGTTTGGCAGTAATGTTTCCCCTCAGATCGACGTAACTCGTGTTTTTCCCTGTAGTCACTGAAGTTCTTCCTTCCTGTTCATCAGGACTTCGGGCCGATCGGACCGGACCGGAACTGGAAGGGAATCGGCATCTCGCTGCTGGTCATCATGGCCGTCCTGTCCTGCATCGGCCTGTCCATAGTCCTGCTGTCTCACGGTGAGCCGGCGGCCGCCGCCGCTCGTCTCCCCGCTCAGCGCTCATTTCTGCTTCCTGCTCTCAGATGGGTCCGGTAGGCCGCTGGCCGCGCCGCTGGCTCTGGATGACCTTTTCCAGAGGAGCTTCCAGATCCACGATCCGGAGGCAAAATGGATCAGTGGTGAGTTTTAATCAGTCAGTCAGTCCTGACGCGGGAGAGCAGAGCAGCAGATGTTTACATTTTAATTTATTGATTAATTAAAAGCTCAATGCAATTAACCGCTTTACTCTTTTATTTTTATATTCTGAGGTCCAGAACCGGAACCTTTGCATTGTGTTTCCAGTACGGCCATAAATCTGGCGCACAGCTACATCCACTAGCAGCAGCGAGGGAAGCGACTTAACGCTACTTCCTTAAAAAAATTTAAAAATATGTTGTTTTATAAGATAATGTATCTTTTACGGTGCCAGTAATGCCATAACTAATAATAAATAATAAAGACTTTGCGGTTTTCTGCTTTAGTAATGTAATTATATTAGTTGTGTTACCTCCCCCCGCCACTAGAGGCAGTAGCAGGCCCGGAAAGATGTGACTGAGGAGCAGATTTAGAAGTTCACCGAAAGCTGCAGAATTAGTTAAAAACTGTGAGCTGCGCTGAAGTAAAATGGAGAGACAGAAGTTCAAAACCACACTAAGAGAGAAAATCCTTCTTAAAAATGAAGATATATCGCAGATTTCAAAAGAAATTACAAACGGAAGGCCGCGGAAACATAGCGCCCCCTTCAGTCACGGCGGTCCGTCCCGCCCCTTCCTGTTTGCTGCTGCGAGGTCAGCAGGGCCTGAGGCGGAGCTGCTCGCCAGATGCGTTTAAGGCACTTTTTAAAGTAGGAAATTAAAGTGAAACCTCAATAATACCAATTCGTTTGGAGAATGAAAATTCAATTATAGATGCTATTAAAGATGATTGAAACATTTTACACTTTTATAGGGGTAGCAGAGAAGACCCTGACAGCCCACCACTGAGTAGCAGCTAATGCTAATGCTAGCATCCACCTTAGCAGCTAATGTTAGCATCCACAGTAGCAGCTAATGCTAATGTTAGCATCCACAGTAGCAGCTAATGCTAATGTTAGCGTCCACAGTAGCAGCTAATGCTAATGTTAGCATCCACAGTAGCAGCTAATGCTAATGCTAGCATCCACCTTAGCAGCTAATGTTAGCATCCACAGTAGCAGCTAATGCTAATGTTAGCGTCCACAGTAGCAGCTAATGCTAATGTTAGCGTCCACAGTAGCAGCTAATGCTAATGTTAGCATCCACAGTAGCAGCTAA
Source organism: Poecilia reticulata (assembly GCF_904066995.2). Lineage (NCBI taxonomy): Eukaryota > Metazoa > Chordata > Actinopteri > Cyprinodontiformes > Poeciliidae > Poecilia > Poecilia reticulata. Next base: position 46,188,070 of record NC_088831.1, read on the forward strand.
TGCTAATGTTAGCATCCACAGTAGCAGCTAATGCTAATGTTAGCATCCACAATAAAAAATGATTTGAAGCTGAAATCTTAAAGATAAACACAGTCTGGATGTTTTAAAGAATCTTTATTGAGAATACAGACCAATAAAATACTTTTAATCTGGAATTTTTATGAAGTAGCCATTTTGAGCAGAGCTAGCAGAAACCCAGCAGCAGAATGAAAACCAATAAGACATCTTTACATTTAAGCAGTTTATTTTGAAGGACTGGGCTGAGGTTCCGCTCCGACGTGACGGGAAATAACATTTAATTTCTGTTTTTCTTAAACGTCTCGTGTTTCTGCCGCTGCAGCGCAGGACGTGGTCTACCGCAGCTGGAGCGGAGACGTTTTCACGCTCAACGCCTACAGCAACGAGACCCAGCTGCTGCTGAAAAACTCAACGTTTGTGAGTCAAACTAACTAATAAAATAAGAACAGTAAGCTCTTATTGTGGAGGGCCGGTGGCTCTAACCCTGCCGTTAAACTTCCTGTCTCCCACCAATCAGCTCTTTCCAGTAAACTATTAATTTGCTGTTTTATTTCTGGCTGATGTTTTTATGCACAGCAGAAAATATTAAATTTCTTTTTCTGTGCAGGCAACGTTTAAGGCTACTAAGTTTGCAGTTTCTCCAGACAAGAAGTTTGTTCTGCTGGGATACGACGTTCAGCCGGTGAGCCTCAGTCGGGTTCTGGTCCAAACTTCGGACCAGTTAAAGTTCAGACATGTTATGACATCATCAGTTATTCCTGATCAGATGTTACATGATCTGAGGATGATGTCACGGCTCTTCATGTCCCTGATTGGTTCCTTCACGTCATGTGACTGAAACCTGCATCTTAGAATCAGGAAAAAAGGGATTAATGTTTCATTTGCAGTATCAGTGTCCCTTTGGAAGGTCAAAGGTCAGATAATCAGTGAATCTGGGGTCATGATTGGAACCGTTAGGGAACAATAACCAATAATCATCCTCCGCCCTCAGAACGGCTCGTTTTAGCGGTTAGCCTCCAGAGGGAGTTAAAGATGGCCGCCGGGTTCGGCTCCATTAGAACCGACCCGATGTTCTGTAAGCCTCAGAACGCGGCTGATGAACGTTCCCCTGGTGGAAACAATCGGCCTGTTGGGGGCAAAACATCTGAATTCAGGAGAAATGAGACGAAACATTCTGATATCATAGTTCAGAAATAAAACTGTTTGTTACTAAAAACACAATAATGTAACAAAACATGAGCTGCTGGTTTATCTGGAACATTTCCAGTTTGGGTTCGTCTGCATTTGCAGGCCTCATCTGGGCATTTATTGAAATTATTATTTGTGTATTTAGTTTACATTTTATTCCATTAATGACACATACTAATTAATTTAATCGGTTGTTTATTTAGACTTGGCACTCTCTGCCCTCCGTACTCGTCATTATTGAATGACAGGCCTGTGGCCACCAGCCGTCCAGCCGTTTCCGTCCTGCAGGATCTGAAATTAGCCAAACATCATCCTGGGATTATTCTCTAAAGATGGAAAAACTCTCCTCTCCATTCTGGAACCTTATTGAGACCATAATTCTCCACAAGTTCATATTTATTGATTCAATATTCAGCTGGGAAGGTGTGTGTGCGTGTGCATGTGTGTGTGTGTGTGAATATGTGTGTGTGTGTGTGTGTGTGAATATGTGTGTGTGTGTGTGAATATGTGTGTGTGTGTGTGTGAATATGTGTGTGTGTGTGTGTGAATATGTGTGTGTGTGTGTGAATATGTGTGTGTGTGTGTGTGAATATGTGTGTGTGTGTGTGAATATGTGTGTGTGTGTGTGTGAATATGTGTGTGTGTGTGTGTGAATATGTGTGTGTGTGTGTGTGAATATGTGTGTGTGTGTGTGAATATGTGTGTGTGTGTGTGAATGGTTATGAAAAACAACTGTCACACTTTGTGTCCAGATTCTGCTGCAGCTCAGACCTGGAGCAACGCGGCCAGCAGGGGGAGACATTTTGACTCTAGAACCTCAGAATGGAACCGATATAAAGAATTCAATATATACACAATGCAGCATTAGCATTAGCTAACAGTTAGCATTAGCCCAGCATTAGCTCCACACTGTGCAGTTCCTGCTGATGTTGGCCAGAGAGTCAGGAAGATGAACGTCTTCCATCCAACTGGAAAACGTTCATTTCTGAAGTTATTTATGTGAGAGGTTGAGATGTTGGCTGAAAGGGAAAAGTTTTACTCTTAAAACGGGGCAACGTGTTCCTGAGTGTCTCAAAATGAAAAGGCCAGAAATGTGATGCTGAATGATGAATATCTTTAAGTTTTCATATAAATTGGTTACTGTTTCAAATTGATGTTAGTTTTTGTTTAGTTTTCTATATCTGTCTGTCTAACAAACATAAAATTAAAAAAGATACATATATAAACTATGCAGCAGTGATGGGATATAAGAAACCTGACAATGTTTTTCATATTTCACATCTTGAATTGATAATCTGGTGAGTCGCTGATATCTGGAGTCATTTCTGTCAAAACGTTGCAGATTTTGCATTTGGACACAAAAACATGAAAAGGTTTTGGGAACTGCTCCACTGTGATCCTGTTAACGTGTCGCCAGCAGCATTTTTCTTTTCAAGGCCTTTTAGAATGTTTGTGTCTTGGTCAAGAACAAAAAGAAAAATATGTTCAGATTCCTGAGTCGGATTACAGTTCAGGAAGTTCTTCTGCTTTCTGGCCACTTTGAGCAGGAAGCCCAGAATAATCCTGCAGGCATCAGTTTGGACAGCTAAATACGGGGCCTGATGGCTCAATTCACGTTTATAAAAATGTCATCTTGACTCATCATAGTTATGTTTCATCTTTAAATGACGAATCTGTGACATTATTTCAAATATCTTGAAAAAGTTTGTCAAAATGTTAACATTTCTTCAATGATTCTCACTGGTCAGGATGTAGAAGCAGAAAGTTTAACAGCTGTTGATGCGAAACTCGGCACATCGATTCACCCGAGATGGAAACGGGTTGGTGACGTTTAAAACTAGTTGAAAACGGGTTGAAAACAGGTTGAAAACGGGTTGGTGACGTTTAAAACTAGTTGAAAATGGGTTGGTGACGTTGAAAACTAGTTGAAAATGGGTTGAAAACTGGTTGGTTACTTTTAAAACTAGTTGAAAACGGGTTGGTTACGTTTAAAACGGGTTGAAAACGGGTTGAAAACTGGTTGGTTACGTTTAAAACTAGTTGAAAACGGGTTGGTGACGTTTAAAACTAGTTGAAAACGGGTTGGTGACGTTTAAAACTAGTTGAAAACGGGTTGGTGACGTTTAAAACTAGTTGAAAATGGGTTGAAAACTGGTTGGTTACGTTTAAAACTAGTTGAAAACGGGTTGGTGACGTTTAAAACGGGTTGAAAACGGGTTGGTGACGGTGAAAACTAGTTGAAAACGGGTTGATGACGTTTAAAACAAGTTGAAAATGGGTTGAAAACTGGTTGGTTACGTTTAAAACTAGTTGAAAACGGGTTGGTGACGTTTAAAACGGGTTGAAAACGGGTTGGTGACGGTGAAAACAAGTTGAAAATGGGTTGAAAACGGGTTGATGACGTTTAAAACTAGTTGAAAACGGGTTGGTGACGTTTAAAACTAGTTGAAAATGGGTTGAAAACTGGTTGGTTACGTTTAAAACTAGTTGAAAACGGGTTGGTGACGTTTAAAACGGGTTGAAAACGGGTTGGTGACGGTGAAAACTAGTTGAAAACGGGTTGATGACGTTTAAAACAAGTTGAAAATGGGTTGAAAACGGGTTGATGACGTTTAAAACTAGTTGAAAACGGGTTGGTGACGTTTAAAACTAGTTGAAAATGGGTTGAAAACTGGTTGGTTACGTTTAAAACTAGTTGAAAACGGGTTGGTGACGTTTAAAACGGGTTGAAAACGGGTTGGTGACGGTGAAAACTAGTTGAAAACGGGTTGATGACGTTTAAAACTAGTTGAAAACGGGTTGATGACGTTTAAAACTAGTTGAAAACGGGTTGGTGACGGTGAAAACTAGTTGAAAACGGGTTGATGACGTTTAAAACTAGTTGAAAACGGGTTGGTGACGTTTAAAACTAGTTGAAAACGGGTTGGTGACGTTTAAAACTAGTTGAAAATGGGTTGAAAACTGGTTGGTTACGTTTAAAACTAGTTGAAAACGGGTTGGTGACGTTTAAAACGGGTTGAAAACGGGTTGGTGACGGTGAAAACTAGTTGAAAACGGGTTGAAAATGGGTTGAAAACTGGTTGGTTACGTTTAAAACTAGTTGAAAACGGGTTGGTGACGTTTAAAACTAGTTGAAAACGGGTTGAAAACGGGTTGGTGACGTTTAAAACGGGTTGAAAACGGGTTGAAAACGGGTTGGTTACGTTTAAAACTAGTTGAAAACGGGTTGGTGACGGCTGACGTTGTGTTTGGGTTCCAGGTCTACAAGCATTCCTTCCTGGCGTCCTTCCTGATCTACGACCTGTCCACCAGGTGAGCCGCTGCCCTCATGTTGGGCACTGCAGCCGCTCTGATGCTTCATGCGGTGCGTTCACTGTCCAGGGAAGTGTGGGAGCTCAACCCGCCAGAGGTGTCGGACTCCGTCCTGCAGTTCGCCTCGTGGGGCGTTCAGGGCCAGCAGCTGGTGAGACATTCAGGACCATCTGACACTTTTTATGTTTTAATAAAGTAACCATGGTTACTATAACCTTTGGCTTCAGCAAATGTCTCTCCCTCTCTAGACTTTCTGCATACATGATGAATGAAAATATGTTTAATCCCATTAACAAATGAAACATCTGATTCATTTTTAAATGTTTTTTTGTCTGTTTTCAGAAATCTGTATTTTTCGTTATTTTCCGGATCGAGCAGCAGAGCAGCATAATTCGACGTCGGATCCAGCTGCTGTTTGGTTTCATGTTTATGGCTCATATTTACTGAGCGTCAGAAACGATTCAGACATGAGAGCAAAGGAAACGTCATTTCTCCGAGCCTCACACAGAAAATTAAACATTTACAAGTTTAAAATCCCTAAAAACTGTTTAAAAAGTTTCAGCAACGGGTACGAGAGGCTGAAACCTCTGATCACCTTTGACCTTTGACCTGTCTGCATCGTTATAGTCCTCCAAGTTTCTGAAACCACAGAAACTTTGAAACACAATAGAGTCTGAAAGTCTCTGATGTTGGACGCTGGTCAGCCGGTGTCTTCCTGTCTGGTCCGCTGATAGATGTACGGCTGATAGATCTGTGATGGTCTCTGCTTGTCCAGCTCTACGTCTTTGAGAACAACATCTACTACCAGGCCGACAGCCGGAGTTCCTCCTGGAGGCTGACGTCGTCCGGACAGGAAGCCGCCATTTTCAACGGCATCGCAGACTGGCTGTACGAGGGTAGGACTGACCGGCAGCTGATTGGCTGAACCATTAGCAGCAGAACCGTTTCTGTTGATGCATATTAAGCTGTTGTTATTAAATTATGAGCATTTTTACAGGAGGGATTCCAGTCGTTGTTGTAACTCCAAAAAAAGCTGAGATTCACTGAAACCATCTACCTGAGCTTCTACGGAGAGCTGAAGCTGACAAAATTAGAAGATCCTGGAGATATAGAAATATTTTTAAATGAGTTCCCGTCAGAAAATGTAACAAAGATCACTTAAAAATCATGAAAGATTGTCTTTATTGCATTAAATCAAAATTTATACACAGATGTCTCATTTCATTCATGTTGACATTTAATTTTCAATCAGATTAAATTCCTTTTTTCTGCATAAATTTCCATCAAATTATTTATCTGTTTAATTTAGGCTAAGCTAGGTTATGCTATGCTAGGCTAAGCTAGGTTATGCTATGCTAGGCTACGCTAGGCTAACTCTGCCCTGCGTGTCCAGAGGAGGTGCTGGACTCCCCGGTGGCCCACTGGTGGTCCCCTGACGGCTCCAGGCTGGCCTACCTCAGCATCAACGACTCGCTGGTCCCCAGCATGATGCTGCCTCGCTTCACCGGCTCGCTCTACCCTCGAGGGACAGAGTACCCCTACCCCAAGGTGGGCTCACACCCAGCTGATGTGTTAGCTTGCATCAGGCTGCAGCAACATTTAAAGTCCTGGAAACTATTCCAGGAAGAAGATTAGCAGATTTCCAGAAGTTGGGAAAGTTTTGTAAACATCTGCAGACGGAGTCTGGAAGTTTGGTTGAGGTCTGACTTTCTGAGGCGTTTCATCAGAGCAGTGTTTGTTTCAGCCTGCTTCACCCTGCTGCTACCTTCACTATCGTCATCAAGTCCTCTGCTGCTAATGCTACTGCTGCTCCTGGTTGTGTTTCCTGCAGATGGGGCAGATCAATCCCAGCGTCAGCCTCCATGTCGTCTCCTTAGACGGCAGCTCCGCCTCCACCCAGATCAGGCCTCCTGACAGCCTGGAGAACAGGTCTGACCTTTAACCCCTGCTCCACACTCACAGGACCACTTTAACTGCGATTGGGCTAGCTGCATTAGCGTTAGCTTTGGAGAGGCTGCTCACTAGCTTTCTGAGGCTGGTCACCCACTGGATCACATAGCATGGATAGGCTAGCATTAGCCTTGAACAGCATTAACATTAGAGTATGTTAGCATGGATAGGCTAACACCTAGCATACCAATACTGGCCATCTTCTGTTGTTACTCCACTGTCTACTAGCACAGATAGGCTAGCTTTAGCTCTAGCTAGGCTGTTATTAGCTTTGGCTAGGCCAGCGTCAGCATTAGATAGGCTAACATTCTCAGTCTACCTGAAACTTGTATTTATATTATCTGTAGCGTCGTACATCAGCGCCGTTGACATGAAACTAAGCATAAACATGCTTCATCACAGAGCTGAAGTTGGCTTCTGATTGGGCGATTCTAGCTAATGTTTCACCACCTTTGACATGTTTCATTAGCTCTAGTTTACAAACATGAACTAGATTATTCTAGATATTAAAACGTAGTTTGTGATTTACTTCCTGACCAGTGAAGGTCCAGATTACTAACGTGGTTTGATGTCAAACAACCTGGGATCCAGTCCGCTTCTGTTTGCATGTCTGTGCAGTGATTTCTACGTCACCATGGTGAAATGGGTGACCCGGCAGAACCTGAGCGTCCGTTGGGTCAATCGAGCTCAAAACATGTCGATTCTGTCTCTGTGTGACGCGTCGGCAGGCGCCTGCGTGACGGTAGGAAGCCTAACACTCATCGTCACCAGGAAGGACAAACATGGAGCTGCAGTGACCCGACTTCTTCTCCTTTCCCCAGAAACACGTGATGACATCAGAGGCGTGGCTGGACCGGCAGGTCAGGGTTCTGATGGTTCTTCTATTCTTAGACGGGTTTTAATGCCGCATGTTGATGAATCAGCAGCTGGTTGTGGATGTTTCCTGTTCCTGAACAGACTCTTCCTTCAGAAAGGATCCAGTCGGAACATTATCTGGATCAGCAAACTGGTTTCAGAACTGAACCAGGACCAGAACTTTCTGAACTCCAGTAAAACCATGCCTCAATGGTGGACAGCGCTAACAGAAAGCTAGCTGTGCTAGTCCTAACGCGCTAACTACAAACTGTAGTTACCTGCGGCGCCGGATTCGTTTTTCAGGTCGGAGGTCACAGGGTGTGACCCTGTGACCTCCGACCTGAATGTCAGGCGCTTGTTCAGCGGGTTTGTCCTCCCTCACCTGCAGGACGATGTTTCTGGGTCCAGGCGCTGCGGAGCAGAGATTTGGTGGAAAATAATCAGAAAATGTTTTAAAGTTGTCAGTGAGGAACATGAAGCTTTACGGAGCATTTAGTACAGACTGACGGAGGACAGCAGGTCAAACAGCTGTCCAACACACACACACACATACACACACACTTACACACACACACACCTACACACACACTTACACACACACACACACACACCTACACACACCCCAGACCGAACCATAAAAAGTTCTGCAGGATCCACTTTTCATTTTCAGCTTACAGAAAAAGCGCCAAGCTGCCAAATTTACTAAAGTAAACTGACCAATGAGATTCAAGCTCTGTGTCTCCAGGACTCACTACAAGAGGTTCTGACCCAGTAGGATTGGTTCTGACCCAAACCTAAATGTTAATAGTAAAAGGTTAGATAATAAAAATCTAAAATGATTCTCTGCTTTACAGCTGCAGGCTCTGAGCTCAGCTACTGTCCAAGATACAGAACTATAGATATAGATGGATATTACATTCCTATTCTATTGTTATAGCCACTAAGTATATTTAAATATGCTGAACTATGTATTAAAACATACTTAAATAATACAATTGTGTATAAATGTAGCTTTGATAGATGATTGAATATGGTTTCCAGTAACAAAAAGCGTGTTATGATCGATTAAATGCGCTGATACGTCATTGTGCTGCTAAACACAAAACGCTGAGTGGAGTGGTGGACCGCTCCAAGATGGCCGCCCGCTCCAAGATGGCCGCCCTAAATCTCGTCAGCGACAATAGGGGAGAGCGGCCATGAGGGTCTATCCTTATATTATGTCTATGGCTCGGACTTCAGTGAATGTTCTATCAGACATGATACTTTAGATTTTGGAAGGTTCTGGTTCCGGTTTACCTTCAGCTGCGGCGACATGGATCGCCGTCCTGGAGTCGTAGTCCCTCTGCTCCATGTCCATGGAGGACAGGGCGAACCTGAAACACACAAACACACGCGCACGCGCCTTCAGCCGGGGTTCTGGTCCCGTCAGACCAGAACCAGAATCCGTCACAGGTCCGGGTTCTGAACTGAACCGTGTCGGCCGGATGTGTCCGATCAGAACCAGTTTGGATTGGAGGTCATCGTCCTCGCTGTTAAGTTTCCTCTACTTTGCTGTTTGAGGTGAAATTGGGTGACGTAGACCAGCAGGAACATCCCAGATCCACATAAAACTGGTTATCGGACATTTAAAAAAAGATAATCTGAAATAAATCTTAAAAACTTTAATATAATCCTCATTGCTCTGAAAAGTTTATGTGAACTTCTGACTGGACCTGCAGCTTATCGTCCAATACTACTTAGCAAGCTCAGAGCTAAATAGCTAATATGCTAACGCACTTCCCGATAAACGGAAGTGACCTATCAAAATAAAAGCTGGGTCTTGGCAAACTGCTGCTGGAGACACTGAGGCTGAGGCTTCACTGCTACCATAGATTCATTGATAAAAATCTGCATTGCATTTAAAACGGCTCATCCTTGTTCTAAATAAATGTCAATGTTGGACAGGAACAGACAGATAGAAGTGGTTTATAAAGATTTGACATGAAAAGATCCTGAGCAGGAGATTATTAAGAGGTCCCCAAAACCCACCTTTTATTTTGGTAGTCCACTTCTGCTTGTTGGCAAGTGAATTTGCATATTATCTAAATAGTTATCTCTGGATTACCTAAATATTTAGCTTGCTTAACTATCCATCCATCCATCCATTTTCTCACACCCTGTCCCTCAGTGGGGTCAGGAGGTGCTGGTGCCTCTCCAGCTAGCGTACCGGGCGAGAGGCGGGGTCACCCTGGACAGGTCACCTGGACAGGTCACCTGGACAGGTCGCCACTCTGTCGCAGGGCAACACAGAGACACACAACCATGCACACACACACTCACACCTCACACTCACATCCAAAGGCCTTCAGAGTGAAATACGTTAAAGGTGTGCTATGATTGGCTTGGGCTGCAGGGAAACACGGCTGTCGAATCTGATCGAAGCGAGATGAAAATGAACTGTGGAGAAGTTGCACGTGTAACAGGTTTCACCTGTTACACACGCAAACCTGAAATCTGCCGATAATAAACTGACGCATTGGGAGGGAGAGAGGTTCCGATAAGTCAGTGGGATTTCTCTCAAAAGGCCAATTAAAGACGCTGCCGGCTTTGATTTCTAGCACTTTCATCAAAGTTTCCCATCTGCTTGCTCAGCATCAGGAACAGATGTCAGGAACCGAGAGGCTGAAGATGTGACCGAGGGTTCAGTTCGGCTTCAGTGGCAGTCATTTAAGGTTCTGAGTCTCTTCACTCTGTATAAGTTTACAGACTGACTGAGCAGCAGTTCAGATTGTTGGTGAGGGAAAATATGTCAAACTTGAGATGTCTCTGCTGGATCTGTTGAACGTTCTCAAGAAAGATCAAGTCATTTTTTCTCTGAGGCAACAGCAGACTCTTTATATTGAAAGTGAAATCAAAAGGGGTTTTCATAAACACCACTAAGGAGTGAACGTGTCATATAACATCTTTACTGTGCGCCAGAATCTGACCTATAAAACTGACAGCCACTCGAGTAAAAAGTGGCACAAAAAGTGGGTATGCACTGTATTCAATGCATAAGGGCCCTGAACAAGAGGTATGGCCAGAATTAATAATAAAATAATAAGGACTTTGTGGCATTCTCATTTAGTGAATTAAAGTAGTTGTGCTACCACTCCTACGCCACTAGAGGCAGTAGCAGGCCCAAAAAGGTGCATCTAAGGAGCAGATTAAGAAGTACACAGAACGCTATGGAACTTGTTAAAAACTGTGTGTTGAAGTAAATAAGACAGAAGTTCAAATACATGCTGAGTGAAACTCCTTAAAGATGAAGCTATATCCCAGATTTCAAAAGAAAATAAAAACGGTGGGTAACTATGGCAACCAGTGACAGTTTAATAGCCCGCCTACTCTTTCTGCAGTCAGGTGGCGCACGCATCCGTCGTGTTAATAAAAAAACTCTGCCAGATAAGCCCACTCTGAATATCAAACACAACTGTGACATCACAATGTGACATCACAATATAACTCCAAAGGCAGAATTCTGACATCACCAGGGTTTATATAAGCTCGTCACATCCGTCTACCTTCATCGCGACCTCTTAGCAGCCGTTGTCGATAGTTTTTTGTGAGAAGTTACTTAGCAGTACATAGTAGGATTTTCAACATTGAAATCTACTGAGTTTCTAGACAAGTCATCTATCTTAGAACCACAAGCAACAGTTAAAATGGAGTCCAACCAGCGTACAATTGAAGAAGTTGCATCCGATAACATCATCGAGAGAAAAGTACAGCCACCCAAGCCACCCAAGCGCAAGAAGAAGAAGATGCCATTTGCAGTCTGGTGGGCACTGCATGGATCTGAGGAGGAGCTGAAGATGTCAACTGAAAACATGGGACATCAGGACTCCTCATTGGTGACTGATAATGGATCGAGTGCCAACGCACTGCAAAAGGTGGATCAAAAAGGGGATGGACAACCACCTCAGAGAGAGTCCAACGAGAGCAACCAGGTAAATGCGAACACTGGCCAGGATTCACTGGCCAGTGTAGACGAGTCCATCGCTGGAATGCAGGAGAAAGTCGACACCACAGAGAAAGAACAGGCCGTCGCTGAACTAAGAACTTCAGGTGAAAGTACTGGAACGGAAGACGATTCCTCTACAGTTACCGAACAGGAATCGATCTCCGAGACACCAGAGACACCAGAGAAGGAAGAGTCCTCTAAGTCCAGCACTGGAAACGTTATCGATCAGGACTCTTCTCTCCCTGAAGAAGGTGATCAGGAGGATTCCCTTAAGACGGAGATTTGCAAAGAGGAACTTGTTAGTTTTACATCAGAGTCGGTGACCGAAGAGAAATCCGTCACAGAAACACCAAAGAAAGTAGACCAAAAAGGGGAAAAACGGTCAAAGACTAAGCGTAACAAGACGAAAATGATTCCCTTTCACATTTGGTTGGAGAAACAGGCCGCCACTGAACTAAGAACTTCAGGTGAAAGTATTGAAACGGAAGACGATTCCTCTACAGTTACCGAACAGGAATCGATCTCCGTACTGAACAAGACTCCAGAGACTGAAGAGTCCTCTAAGTCCAGCACTGAAAACGTTATTGATCAGGACTCTTCTCTCCCTGAAGAAGGTGATCAGGAGGATTCCCTTAAGACGGAGATTTGCAAAGAGGAACACGTTAGTTTTACATCAGAGCCGGTGACGGGAGAACTGGAGAGCCTCTGTACGGAAAACATTTCTGGTGACAAAATTGAAAACGAAATTTCAGTACCGGAAATAGTTGGAGAGCAGACAGAGAGCATCGACAACGAAATTCACACCAATAAAACAGCCATCATTGAAGTAAAGCAGGTGTTAGAAGAAGAAACGGTCATAGCACAGCAGAATGGAGACCATCAGGCTGAGAAAAAACGTTCAAAGAAATCGAATCGTAAGATGAAGAGAAAGGCAGCAACTAGAGAGGCATCTGAACTAGAGAGCCTCTGTAAGGAAAACACTGAAAAAGAAGTTTCAGTGCTGAAAATAGTTGGAGACCAGGCAGAGAGTATCGAAAACGAGATTCTCACAAGTGAATCTGCCATCGGTCAAGTACAGCAGGTGATAGATGAAGAAAGGGTCTCCATGACACAGCAAAATGGAGAAAAACAGGATGAGAAAAAACTTTCAAAGAAATCTAAACGCAGGATCAGAAAGGCAGCAAGGAGAGAAGCATCTGAGCTGAAAGCTGTCAATGATAACATTTCTGGTGACACTGAAAGAGACATTTCAGTACCGGAAATGGTTGGAGACCAAAGAGAGATCATCGAAAACGAGATTCTCACAAGTGAAACAGCCATCGGTGAAATTCTGCAGGTGATAGAGGAAGAAACGGTCTCCATGGCACAACAGAATGGAGACCATCAGGACGAGAAAAGCTGTTCAGAGGAATCTAATCGTACGATCGAGAGAAAGGCAGCAACGAGAAAGGCATCTGAGCAACGAAAGAGGCATCTATATATATATATATATATGGAAAACATTTCTGGAGCGAACATAGAGAAAGAAGTTTCTACTGTAGAAACAACTGAGGATCAAACAGCCTTGGTTGAAACTGAGATTCTTACAATAGAAACAGAAATCTCTAAAGAACAGCAGGTCGCTGAAGAAAATACTGAACCGGAAACTTCTGTAAACCCGATTGAGGAGGAGGAGGAGTGTGGTCCAATGGAAGATCAGACAACATCGCTTCCACAAACAAATGTAACATTGAACAAAGATAAAGTCCAAACACCACCTCAGGAATTAGAGCCGCAAGCAGCTGGTGAATCAGCCGAGGAGGAGAAGAATATTTCTGAAGGAGAAGAGAACCCCAAGAAAAAGAAATCGCTGTGGAAGCGAATCAAAAAGGCTCTGACTCCACCTCCTCTACGCCTGTTCAGAAACAGATGCAAAGTCCATCCAGCTTAGACATCAACTGATGTTAAAGTAGATTTAAAAGGGGGCGGGGCCACGTGTGTTGTGGTGATTGGCGGTAATGTGACAAAAAGCTACTGTGATTTTTAATTGGACATTTTAATATTGAAAAGACAGGACTGCACGGTGGGACATGTCTCGCCGTGCAGGTGTGGGTTCACTCCGGGGACTCCGGCTTCCCCCACGTTCAACCACATCAGTAGTCATCTTCATCCATTGTGAGATGTTTCATTCTAATTCAAAACAGAAAACCACATTAGAGGGAGATTTAGAGAAAGAAAATGTAAACAACGTGGAACAAAGAGAGAATTTTAGAGTCTGAACCGATACAAACTGGGAAAGATTTAGAAAACTGTCTTTCTGGGGAATCAATCAATCAATCAATCAATCAATCAATCAATCAATCAATCAATCAATCAATCAATCAATCAATCAATCAATCAATCAATTTTTATTTGTATAGCACATTTCAGCAGCAGGACATTTCAAAGTGTTTTACATCATTAAAAATAAAAACAGTCACGTGGCATTGAATAAACAACCCAGAACAACAAAAAACATATATTTATGTATATAAATACATATATAGATATGTATTTATATACAAATATATGTAAATGTGTATATATATCTGCTTCTCTCTATAAATATATATAAATCTATATATAGATATCTATATATTGATGTCAATCTATAAACGTATACCTTTCTCTCTCTCTCTCTCTCTCTCTCTCTCTCTCTCTCTCTCTCTCTCTCTCTCTCTCTATATATATATATATATATATATGCTTCTCTCTATAAATATATATAAATCTATATATAGATATGTATGTATATCTATATATCGGTGTCTGTCTATCTATCTATCTATCTATATGCATATATATATATATATATATATGCATATATATATATATATATGCATATATATATATATATGCATATATATATATATATATATATATATATATATATATATATATATATATATATATATATATATATATATATATATATATATATATGCATATATATATATATATTTATATATATATATATATGCATATATATATATATATATATATATATATATATATATATATCTGCTTCTCTCTATAAATATATATAAATCTATATATAGATATGTATGTATATCTATATATTGATGTCAATCTATAAACGTATACCTCTTTCTCGCTCTCTCTCTATTCTGCACAGATGTTCCTGTACACTATGCCACCTCTTGGTTATGTCGTTCCATGTATGCTTTCCCTGCCAGCATCTTGCACCCTGCTATTATGTGCTGGACTGTCTCAGGGGCCTCCTGGCACCACCTACACCTTGGGTCTTGTCTGGTGTGGTAGATCTGTGCCTCTCTGGTGTTTAGGGCCTGTTCCTGGGCGGCCAGGATGAGAGCCTCTGTGTTGTCCTTGAGTCCAGCTTTCTCCAGCCATTGGTAGGTTTTCCTGACATCAGCCACTTCAGTTATTTGTCGGTGGTACATCCCATGTAGGGGCTTGTCCTCCCATGATGGTACCTCCAGCACCTTGTCTTCTGTTCCCCATTGCCTGAGACATTCACTGAGCACATCGTCCGTTGAGGCTTTGTCCTTGATGTATTTATGGATCTTGGATGTTTCATCCTGGACAGTGGCTCTCACACTCACTAGTCCTCTGCCTCCTTCCTTACGGCTCGTGTACAGTCTCAGGGTGCTGGATTTGGGGTGGAACCCTCCATGCATGGTTAGTAGCTTCCTAGTCTTAACATCCGTGGCCTTCATCTCTTCCATTGGCCAGCTAATTATTCCAGCAGGGTATCTGATTACTGGTAAGGCATAGCTGTTTATTGCACGGATCTTGTTCCTGCCATTGAGCTGGCTTCTCAGGACTTGCCTTATTCATTGGAGGTATTTGGCTGTGGCTCCTTTCCTTGTGACCTCATCGAGGTTGCCATTTGCTTGTGGTATTCCCAGGTACTTGTAGCTGTGCTCTATGTCTGCTATTGTTCCTTCTGGGAGTGAGACCCCTTCTGTGTGGGCGACCTTCCCTCTCTTTGTAACCATCCGACCACACTTCTCTAGTCCGAATGACATCCCAATGTCAGTGCTGTAGATCCTGGTGGTGTGGATCAGTGAGTCGATGTCTCGCTCGCTCTTGGCGTACAGCTTGATGTCATCCATGTAGAGGAGGTGACTGATTGTGGCCCCATTCTTGAGTCGGTATCCGTAGCCAGTCTTGTTGATGATTTGGCTGAGAGGGTTCAGGCCTATGCAGAACAGCAGTGGGGACAGAGCATCTCCTTGGTATATGCCACATTTGATGGACACTTGTGCAAGTGGTTTGCAGTTGGCTTCAAGGGTGGTTTTCCACAGCCCCATCGAGTTTGCAATGAAGGCTCTTAGAGTCCTATTGATGTTGTACATCTCTAAGCATTCAATGATCCAAGTGTGTGGCATTGAGTCATAGGCTTTCTTGTAATCAATCCAAGCGGTACACAGGTTGGTGTGTCGGGTTTTGCAGTCTCGGGCGACTGTGTGGTCTACAAGGAGTTGGTGTTTGGCTCCTCTGCTATTTATGCCTATGCCCTTCTGTGCCTTGCTCATGTATTTATCCATGTGCCCGCTTATCTTAGCCGCTATGATGCCAGTAGGCATGGATCATGTCAGGTCCTGGTGCTGTCCAGTTTTTCATACCCGAGACTCTGTCTTGGACATCTGCCACAGTGATGGTTACCGGGGCTTGTTCCGGGAGGTTGCTGTGGTCCTCTCGTAGAGAGGTTAGCCACTGTGCATTGCTGTTGTGGGACGCCTCCCTTTCCCATATGCCTTTCCAGTATTGTTCAGTCTCCAGCCTGGGTGGGTCTGCTCTGTTGTTATTACCCTGCCATTGAGAGTACACTTTAGCTGGTTGGGTGGCGAAGAGCTGGTTAATCCTCCTGGCTTCATTCTCTCTCGTGTATCTCTTTAGGCGGCTGGCCAAGGCTTGGAGCCTTTGTTTGGCAGTTTCGAGTGCTTCAGGTATGGGCATCTGGCTGTACTTCTTGGGTACTGATCTTTTCATTGCACCCCTTTGGAGCTCTGACAGTTGACTCACTTCCCTCCTTGTGATCTTGATCTTAGCCTCTAACCGTCTTTTCCATGGTGGGTATTGGGTCTCATGGTTGCTCTTATAACCAAGCATCTCAAGGATCACTGATGCTGAGTTGTATATCAGCTCATTGGTTTCTGTTATGGTGTTGGTAGGGATCGTTCTCAATGCTGCATTCACATCTTCAATGAGACTTTCTGATGGTACTTCACTCAGCCGTTGTAATTGGCGTCGGGGTCGTCTGGTGTTCATTCGGGCCATGATTCTCTCTCTCAGGTCAGTTGCTGCCTCGTTCAGCTCAGATGGTTCGTTCATTACTGGGGCTACATACCCAGTCTCTGGGTGGGGAGTTGTAGTTGACTCCCTTCTGACCTGGCATCCTGGCTCCTTCCCGTAGCACTTGTGTCGTACCTCGTCAATCTCCAGTTGTGACAGCAGTTGCCGTTTGCGGATGTTGGAACACTGAGCTACTAGTTGTTTGGCAGTTAGTGTTGACTGGGGATGTCGAGCTAACCATTCCTCCCACAGTCTTTGCATGTAGCCCCTCTGACTAGGATTACTTGAGTAGTAGCATTCCAACAGATCCATGTTTTCACCTCTCTCTCTCTCTCTCTCTCTCTCTCTCTCTCTCTATATATATATATATATATATATATATATATATATATATATATATATATCCATCCATCCATCCATCCATTTTCTTCCGCTTATCCGGGGTCGGGTCGCGGGGGCAGCAGCTTCAGAAGGGAGGCCCAGACTTCCCACTCCCCAGCCACTTCTTCCAGCTGGCCTGGGAATCCCAAGGCGTTCCCAGGCCATAGAGAGACATCGTCCCTCCAGGTGTCCTGGGTCTCCCCTCCTCCCGGTGGGACCTGAACTCCTCACCAGGGAGGCGTCCAGGAGGCATCCTGACCAGATGCCCGAGCCTCAACTGGCTCCTCTCGACGTGGAGGAGCAGCGGCTCTACTCTGAGTCCCTCCCGGATGACCGAGCTTCTCTCTCTAAGGGAGAGCCCAGCCACCCTGCGGAGGAAACCCATTTCGGCCGCTTGTATCCGTGATCTCGATCTTTCGGTCATGACCCAAAGCTCATGACCATAGATGAGGGTGGGAACGTAGATCGACCGGTAAATCGAGAGCTTCGCTTTTTGGCTCAGCTCTCTCTTCACCACGACGGACCGGTACAGCGCCCGCTTCACGGCAGACGCTGCCCCAATCCGCCTGTCGATCTCCCTTCTTCCCTCATTCGTGAACAAGATCCCCAGATACTTAAACTCCTCCACTTGAGGCAGGACGACCCCCCTGACCCGGAGAAGGCACTCTACCCTTTTCCGGCTCAAGACCATGGCCTCGGATTTGGAGGCACTGATTCTCATCCCGGCCGCTTCACACTCGGCTGCGAACCGCTCCATTAGAGCTGCAGATCAGGTTCCGATGAAGCCAACAGGACCACATCATCCGCAAAAAGCAGAGATGTGATCCTAAGGCCACCAAAACGGATCCCCTCAACACCTCGGCTGGTCAGAGATTCTGTCCATAAAAGTAATGAACAGAATCGGTGACAAAGGGCAGCCTTGGCGGAGTCCAACTCTCACCGGAAACGAGCCCGACTTACTGCCGGCAATGCGGACCAGACTCTGACACCGGTCATACAGGGACCTGACAGCCCGTATCAAAGGGCCCGGTACCCCATACTCCCGGAGTACCCCACACAGGGCCCCTCGAGGGACACGGTCAAACGCCTTCTCCAAGTCCACAAGACACATGTAGACTGGTTGGGCGAACTCCCAGAACCCTCCAGGACCTGCTGAGGGTGTAGAGCTGGTCCAGTGTTCCACGACCAGGACGAAAACCACACTGCTCTTCCTGAATCCGAGGTTTGACTATCCGACGGACCCTCCTCTCCAAGACCCCTGAATAGACCTTACCAGGGAGGCTTAAGAGTGTGACCCCCCTGTAATTGGAGCACACCCTCCGGTCCCCCTTTTTAAACAGGGGGACCACCACCCCAGTTTGCCAATCCAGGGGAACTGCCCCCGATGTCCATGCGATATTGCAGAGTCGCGTTAGCCAACACAACCCCGCAACATCCAGAGCCTTAAGGAACTCCGGGCGGATCTCATCCACCCCCGGGGCCCTGCCACCGAGGAGCTTTTTGACCACCTCGGCGACCTCGTCCCCAGAGATTGGAGAGCCCAACCCAGAGTCCCCATGCTCAGCTTCCTCAACAGAAGGCATGTTGGTGGGATTGAGGAGGTCTTCAAAGTATTCCGCCCACCGGCCCACAACGTCCCGAGTTGAGGTCAGCAGCGCACCATCCCCACTATAAACAGTGTTGGTGCTGCACTGCTTCCCCCTCCTGAGACGCCGGATGGTGGACCAGAATCGCCTCGAAGCCGTACGGAAGTCTGTCTCCATGGCCTTCAAACTCCTCCCATGCCCGAGTTTTTGCCTGAGCGACAACCCAAGCCGCATGCCGTTT
>NC_088831.1:46211880-46243614 GCF_904066995.2 Poecilia reticulata
TAATGAGGGGAAAAGCTCTTAATTTCAGGAGTTTAATTGTTCCTAAAATGTTGGAAAATTCCTTTTAACTTTTAAACTTGTGTTTTAAAGTGAATCGTTTTAATAATCCTGGCCTGCAGGTCAGGATTTCAGAACAGGAAAGCTGTGAACTAATGTGATCATAACTCAGAAAGATGATCACCTTCCCTCCTCTCATCACTTCCTGCAGGTCCGGGGATTCCTCAGACGACCGTCCACCGGCTGGACGACCTGAGCAGTGAGTGCCCTCAGGTCACTGACCTGCACCAGGTGTTCCTGCCGTCAGACTCTCAGATGGTCACATCTGAGAGTCTGACGTAGATCTGTAGCACTCAGAGCCGCCTCACAGGAGAAGAGTTTAGGTCTGCAGTGTTCAGCTTCCTGATAGAGCGGGCAGATCGAACCTGCAACCAGTCTGACATCACTTCCTGCTCCGCTCCCATCACTTCCTGCTCCGCTCCCATCACTTCCTGCCGCCGCTGCCATTACTTCCTGTTCCGCTCCCATCACTTCCTGCCGCCGCTTTCATCACTTCCTGTTCCGCTCCCATCACTTCCTGCCGCCGCTCTCATCACTTCCTGCCGCCGCTGTCATCACTTCCTGCTCCGCTCCCATCACTTCCTGCTCCGCTCCCATCACTTCCTGCTCCGCTCCCATCACTTCCTGCCGCCGCTGTCATCACTTCCTGCCGCCGCTGCCATCACTTCCTGCTCCGCTCCCATCACTTCCTGCTCCGCTCCCATCACTTCCTGCTCCGCTCCCATCACTTCCTGCCGCCGCTGTCATTACTTCCTGTTCCGCTCCCATCACTTCCTCCCGCCGCTGTCATCACTTCCTGTTCCACTCCCATCACTTCCTGCTCTGCTCCCATCACTTCCTGCCGCCGCTGTCATCACTTCCTGTTCCACTCCCATCACTTCCTGCTCCGCTCCTATCACTTCCTGCTCCGCTCCTATCACTTCCTGCCGCCGCTGTCACCACTTCCTGCCGCCGCTCTCATCACTTCCTGCTCTGCTCCCATCACTTCCTGCTCTGCTCCCATCACTTCCTGCTGCCGCTCCCATCACTTCCTGCCGCCGCTGTCATCACTTCCTGTTCCGCTCCCATCACTTCCTGCCACCGCTCTCATCACTTCCTGCTCTGCTCCCATCACTTCCTGCTCTGCTCCCATCACTTCCTGCCGCTGCTGTCATCACTTCCTGCTCCGCTGTCATCACTTCCTGCCGCCGCTCCCATCACTTCCTGCCGCCACTGGCATCACTTCCTGCTCCGCTCCCATCACTTCCTGCTCCGCTGTCATCACTTCCTGCCGCCGCTGTCATCACTTCCTGCTGCCGCTCCCATCACTTCCTGCTCCGCTCCCATCACTTCCTGCCGCCGCTGTCATCACTTCCTGCTCCGCTCCCATCACTTCCTGCTCCGCTGTCATCACTTCCTGCTCCGCTCCCATCACTTCCTGCTCCGCTCCCATCACTTCCTGCCGCCACTGTCATCACTTCCTGCTCCGCTCCCATCACTTCCTGCTCCTCTCCCATCACTTCCTGCTCCGCTCCCATCACTTCCTGCTCCGCTGTCATCACTTCCTGCTCCGCTCCCATCACTTCCTGCTCCGCTCCCATCACTTCCTGCCGCCGCTGTCATTACTTCCTGTTCCGCTCCCATCACTTCCTCCCGCCGCTGTCATCACTTCCTGTTCCGCTCCCATCACTTCCTGCTCTGCTCCCATCACTTCCTGCCGCCGCTGTCATCACTTCCTGTTCCACTCCCATCACTTCCTGCTCCGCTCCTATCACTTCCTGCTCCGCTCCTATCACTTCCTGCCGCCGCTGTCACCACTTCCTGCCGCCGCTCCCATCACTTCCTGCCGCCGCTCTCATCACTTCCTGCTCTGCTCCCATCACTTCCTGCTGCCGCTCCCATCACTTCCTGCCGCCGCTGTCATCACTTCCTGTTCCGCTCCCATCACTTCCTGCCACCGCTCTCATCACTTCCTGCTCTGCTCCCATCACTTCCTGCTCTGCTCCCATCACTTCCTGCCGCTGCTGTCATCACTTCCTGCTCCGCTGTCATCACTTCCTGCCGCCGCTCCCATCACTTCCTGCCGCCACTGGCATCACTTCCTGCTCCCATCACTTCCTGCTCCGCTGTCATCACTTCCTGCCGCCGCTGTCATCACTTCCTGCTGCCGCTCCCATCACTTCCTGCTCCGCTCCCATCACTTCCTGCCGCCGCTGTCATCACTTCCTGCTGCCGCTCCCATCACTTCCTGCTCCGCTCCCATCACTTCCTGCTCCGCTCCCATCACTTCCTGCTCCGCTCCCATCACTTCCTGCCGCCGCTGTCATTACTTCCTGTTCCGCTCCCATCACTTCCTCCCGCCGCTGTCATCACTTCCTGTTCCACTCCCATCACTTCCTGCTCTGCTCCCATCACTTCCTGCTCCGCTGTCATCACTTCCTGCCGCCGCTCCCATCACTTCCTGCCGCCACTGGCATCACTTCCTGCTCCGCTCCCATCACTTCCTGCTCCGCTGTCATCACTTCCTGCCGCCGCTGTCATCACTTCCTGCTGCCGCTCCCATCACTTCCTGCTCCGCTCCCATCACTTCCTGCTCCGCTCCCATCACTTCCTGCCGCCACTGTCATCACTTCCTGCTCCGCTCCCATCACTTCCTGCTCCGCTGTCATCACTTCCTGCTCCGCTCCCATCACTTCCTGCTCCGCTCCCATCACTTCCTGCCGCCACTGTCATCACTTCCTGCTCCGCTCCCATCACTTCCTGCTCCTCTCCCATCACTTCCTGCTCCGCTCCCATCACTTCCTGCTCCGCTGTCATCACTTCCTGCTCCGCTCCCATCACTTCCTGCTCTGCTCCCATCACTTCCTGCTGCCGCTCCCATCACTTCCTGCCGCCGCTGTCATCACTTCCTGTTCCGCTCCCATCACTTCCTGCCACCGCTCTCATCACTTCCTGCTCTGCTCCCATCACTTCCTGCTCTGCTCCCATCACTTCCTGCCGCTGCTGTCATCACTTCCTGCTCCGCTGTCATCACTTCCTGCCGCCGCTCCCATCACTTCCTGCCGCCACTGGCATCACTTCCTGCTCCGCTCCCATCACTTCCTGCTCCGCTGTCATCACTTCCTCCCGCCGCTGTCATCACTTCCTGCTCCGCTCCCATCACTTCCTGCTCCGCTCCCATCACTTCCTGCTCCGCTCCCATCACTTCCTGCTACGCTGTCATCACTTCCTGCTCCGCTCCCATCACTTCCTGCTCCGCTGTCATCACTTCCTGCTCCGCTCCCATCACTTCCTGCTCCGCTCACATCACTTCCTGCCGCTGCTGTCATCACTTCCTGCTCCGCTCCCATCACTTCCTGTTCCGCTCCCATCACTTCCTGCTCCGCTCCCATCACTTCCTGCTACGCTGTCATCACTTCCTGCTCCGCTCCCATCACTTCCTGCTCCGCTCCCATCACTTCCTGCTCCGCTCCCATCACTTCCTGCTCCGCTCCCATCACTTCCTGCTCCGCTGTCATCACTTCCTGCTCCGCCCCCATCACTTCCTGCTCCGCTCCCATCACTTCCTGCTCCGCTCCCATCACTTCCTGCTCTGCTCCCATCACTTCCTTCTCCGCTGTCATCACTTCCTGCTCCGCCCCCATCACTTCCTGCTCCGCCCCCATCACTTCCTGCTCCGCTGTCATCACTTCCTGCTCCGCTCCCATCACTTCCTGCTCCGCTCCCATCACTTCCTGCTCCGCTCCCATCACTTCCTGCTCCGCTCCCATCACTTCCTGCCGCCACTGTCATCACTTCCTGCTCCGCTCCCATCACTTCCTGCTCCGCTGTCATCACTTCCTGCTCCGCTCCCATCACTTCCTGCTCCGCTCCCATCACTTCCTGCCGCCACTTTCATCACTTCCTGCTCCGCTCCCATCACTTCCTGCTCCTCTCCCATCACTTCCTGCTCCGCTCCCATCACTTCCTGCTCCGCTGTCATCACTTCCTGCTCCGCTCCCATCACTTCCTGCTCTGCTCCCATCACTTCCTGCTGCCGCTCCCATCACTTCCTGCCGCCGCTGTCATCACTTCCTGTTCCGCTCCCATCACTTCCTGCCACCGCTCTCATCACTTCCTGCTCTGCTCCCATCACTTCCTGCTCTGCTCCCATCACTTCCTGCCGCTGCTGTCATCACTTCCTGCTCCGCTCCCATCACTTCCTGCTCCGCTGTCATCACTTCCTGCCGCCGCTGTCATCACTTCCTGCTGCCGCTCCCATCACTTCCTGCTCCGCTCCCATCACTTCCTGCTCCGCTCCCATCACTTCCTGCCGCCACTGTCATCACTTCCTGCTCCGCTCCCATCACTTCCTGCTCCGCTGTCATCACTTCCTGCTCCGCTCCCATCACTTCCTGCTCCGCTCCCATCACTTCCTGCCGCTGCTGTCATCACTTCCTGCTCCGCTCCCATCACTTCCTGCTCCGCTCCCATCACTTCCTGCTCCGCTCCCATCACTTCCTGCTCCGCTGTCATCACTTCCTGCTCCGCTCCCATCACTTCCTGCTCCGCTCCCATCACTTCCTGCTCTGCTCCCATCACTTCCTGCTCCGCTGTCATCACTTCCTGCTCCGCCCCCATCACTTCCTGCTCCGCCCCCATCACTTCCTGCTCCGCTCCCATCACTTCCTGCTCTGCTCCCATCACTTCCTGCTCCGCTGTCATCACTTCCTGCTCCGCTCCCATCACTTCCTGCTCCGCTGTCATCACTTCCTGCTCCGCTCCCATCACTTCCTGCTCCGCTCCCATCACTTCCTGCTCCGCTCCCATCACTTCCTGCTCCGCTGTCATCACTTCCTGCTCCGCTGTCATCACTTCCTGCTCGCCGCGCTGCTGGATGTTTTTCCCGCTCATGGATCTCGACTCTCTGAACCTCGGCAGGATTTACGGCTCTGGAAAGAAACGCAGAGCTGAGACGGGTTCTGACCAACAGAACGGTACCGAGGACGGACCGCAGAACCATGCAGATTAATGACTCTGGTGAGAACCCGGACCAAGTCCACTGCAGGGTCCAGCACCCAGTAGAACCATCAGAACCGTCTGTAGCTGTGATGTCCGACTTCGTCTCTGCTCGTTGTGCAGGTTTGGTTCTGGAGCTGCTGGTTCCGTCGGACCTGGACGAATCGACGGAGCATCCGCTGCTACTGCTGCTGTACGTCCGTCACTTTATTCACACATTGAAATATAAAGACCAGTGAAGCTGAGCTCAGCTCGGCTAATGCGCTAATAGCAGAGCTCATTTTTAGCTTTGCGCTAATTTAAAACGCTTAACTTGCTCTAATAATCTTTCTGGATCATTTCTGAATCTCTAATCTTTCACATATGTGCAGCACTAATTAGCGTTAGCAGAACCAATGTTAATAGCTAGCGCTTTGAGGTTAGCGCAGCTAGCTGTCCCGTTAGCGGTTCCCACCACTGACCCCAGAGTTTGTTCAGGTTCTTTTGCTGTTGAATTTTTCTGTTGATCGTGTTTGTCCGCAGAGACAGCGCCCCTGGTGGCCGGGTGGTGAGCGAGCGTTTTTCTCTGGGCTGGGAGTCGGTTCTGGTCAGCTCTGATCGGGTCGTGGTGGCCCGTGTGGACGGGCGGGGCAGCGCCGGCCGGGGTCAGGACGTCCTGCAGGCCGTCTACCAGAACCTGGGGGTGGTGGACGTTCAGGACCAGATCGCGGCGCTGCAGTAGGTTCTGCTGCCTGAATGGGCCGGAGCGCCGCTAGCTAGCTAAACACAGATAGCATGCTAATGCTAAACATTTATCCCCCCTAGAGGACAAGTCAAAGTTTGATGACAGCATCTGGAATTTTTCAGCCAGATGATAAAATGACCTTGGTTTGTTTTCTGTCTTTTAATGTGAAATTGATGGAAGATCTTCAAACTCTTCTTGCCCGAATTTATGATTATTTAGAAAATAAGATGTTTATTTGGACAAACGAGGCTTTTTAATACAGCTCAAATGAAACATAAATGTTGGTATTTAGGATTCAAATGACCAGATTTGGTTCCAACTCTGACCAACAGATGGCAGCCAAGTGCTTCAGGATTGGTCTGTGTAGAATATGCATCAACAGTCATTAGTGGTTCTACATGAACTAGCCCAGCTGTTTGGGATTTTTACTAAAGTTTACGACATTAGCCTCCAAGAGTTTGATGAAACATGAATAAAAAAATAACATCCAGGAAGTGAAACCTGCTGGATGTTCCTGGATCAAAATGTGTGAAAAGATTTTAGATAAATTCATTTTGTGTTCATTTTCAGATCATCTGTCTGAAAATGAGTCTGAGCCGTTTCAAAACTGGAAAGACAAGAGAACAAAGCTAACTGATGTCACTCTGACCTCCAGGCGTCTGACGCAGCTTCCCTTCGTCGACCGCAGCCGAGTGGGAGTTTATGGGAAGGTGAGAAACCTGCCGCCGCCTCAGAACCTCCCGCCGCCGCCTCAGAACCTCCTGCTCTTGTTTTGGACCGTCGTCCTTTAAATGTGTGATGTTGTGGAGTGTCCAGGCCTACGGGGGATTCCTGGCGTCCGTCCTTCTCCTGACCTTCAGCTCGGTGTTTAAATGCGGCGTCGCTGTGGCTCCAGTTACCAACTGGAAACTCTGTGGTGAGGAAACCATCCATCCAGTAACAGAACCAAAATGATCAAAAGTAAATGATGAACCTGGTTCTGTTGGACCGTCCCAGGATCTGCCGGTTCTGAGCGCTTCTTTGGTTTTCCTGTGAAGGCGGATCTGAGCTACCAGGTAGGAACAGCAGATGGCGCTTCCGGCAGGCTAACATGCTAACATGCTAACTGTTTCTCTGCCAGCTGTCCGGTCTGGTCAGGGACTCCTCAGGGCCCGGTCCCCGGGACTTCCTGATTGTCCACGGCACGGCCGACGGTGAGCAAAGCAAGACTCATGAACACGAACAGTTCTTTTCATTGTTCTAATTCCACCAGAACTTTGTTTCTAACTGGGTTTACTGGTTTAGTCCCAGTTCGGCGCCACAGGATCAGATCCATGGATCGTTTCCAGGATCTCCTGTTGCTAGGAGACGACAGCAGGAAACCATAGAAACCTGATTATTATGGGCTGGAAGGAGTTTCATCAGATGTTGTTATGGATTTTATGCAGAGGCAGAAATTAAAATGCTTTTATTTTTTATTCAGCGATTAAAATATTTTAATTTCTACTTATTAATGGAAAACTCTTCATCTTACAGAATCATGTATTTACTGTTTATGTTCTGATCATACATGTGGGCCGGGTCGGAACGGACCGGGTCGGAACGGACCGGGTCAGAATGGACCAGAATGGACCGGGTCAGAACGGGTCGGAACGGGTCGGAATGGACCGGGTCGGAACGGACCAGAATGGACCGGGTCGGAACGGACCGGGTCGGAACGGACCAGAATGGACCGGGTCAGAATGGACCGGGTCAGAATGGACCGGTCAGAACAGACCGGGTCGGAACGGACCGGGTCAGAATGGACCAGAACGGACCGGGTCAGAACGGGTCGGAACGGGTCGGAATGGACCGGGTCGGAACGGACCAGAATGGACCGGGTCGGAACGGACCGGGTCGGAACGGACCAGAATGGACCGGGTCAGAATGGACCGGGTCAGAATGGACCGGTCAGAACAGACCGGGTCGGAACGGACCGGGTCAGAATGGACCAGAATGGACCGGGTCGGAACGGACCGGGTCGGAACGGACCAGAATGGACCGGGTCAGAATGGACCGGGTCAGAATGGACCGGTCAGAACAGACCGGGTCGGAACGGACCGGGTCAGAATGGACCAGAATGGACCGGGTCAGAACGGACCGGAAAGGACCAGGTCGGAGTGGACCGGGTCAGAACGGACCGGGTCGCTCCCACTGCATCATATTCATTAAACTAAACCCTCAAACAGCAGCCGCTCCATCTTCTTCTGCCACTGGCGCACATGGCGCTCATGGCGCTCAGCGCCCTCTGCTGGCCAAACTCAGCACATTTAAATATATTTATTCATATTTATACAAGTTTCCTTGGATATAAAATAAATGGGGCTTTTCATTCATTTCACTTTCATAGGGCCACATATATTAATTTAGCTTTTTTATTATTATTTGTTGCATCTAATTATTTTCATACTTTTATTTTAATCACTCTTTAGTTTTTCTAGCTGGATTTCAGTCTTTATGAGACTTAATTTATTATAAGAGCTGAAAACTGTTTGTTCTTCTTCTTCTCTGTTTCAGCCTCTGTCCACTTCCAGCACTCAGCAGAGCTGGTCCAGCTGCTCTCAGCCCGAAACTTTAACTATACCATGCAGGTAGAAACCGGCCCTCCAGGAGAGCAGATACTGGTCTGTGTGTGTGTGTGTGTCTGATCTGTGTGTGTGTGTGTGTGATCTTTGTGTGTGTGTGTCTGATCTGTGTGTGTGTGTGTGTGTCTGATCCATGTGTGTGTGTGTGTGTGTGTGTGTCTGATCTGTGTGTGTGTGTGTGTGTGTCTGATCTGTGTGTGTGTCTGATCTGTGTGTGTGTGTGTGTGTGTCTGATCTGTGTGTGTGTGTGTGTGTGTGTGTGTCTGATCTGTGTGTGTGTGTGTGTGTGTGTGTGTGTGTGTGTGTGTGTCTGTGTGTGTGTCTCTGATCTGTGTGTGTCCAGATCTTCCCGGATGAAGGCCACCGTCTCGTCGCAGTACAGAGTCGCCGCTACTTTCTCGCGTCGCTGCTCAGCTTCTTCAGACGCTGTTTTGAGGAGGAGGCGGCCGTTGCCATGGAGACGTCTAAAGAGGACGACTGACGCCTCGGAGGATCACGACATTTTCACGTCACTTCAGTCTATATGTCACATTTAAACACATGAAGAAGAAAAGTAACCAGCAGAACGTTGGATCATTAATAACATCGTTACTATTTATTATTGCGGGATCATCATGTGGCCTCCAGAGGGCGCTGCTGCACTCTGATGATGTCATCAAACTGCGACGCTGCTTCCTGCTGCAGAAACTCTTTTTTTTTTTTAAAGAAAATGTATTTATTAATATAAAAAACATGTTATTGGTACAAAATGTGAAGAAGCAGAACCAGGCTGTCTCCATAGAAACGGAAGCACCAACAGAACCGTCGGGTTTTCCGAACCGTTAGCAAACGAACCTCCACTTCAAAACTTCAAACATGAAAACATGTTTAGAACATTAAAATCATAACATTCACCTGGTTCTGGACTGAAATGACCAATTAAAGCTTTGATACGACGGAACATGAATTTATGCTGAAGGTTCGGATTCTTCTGGGTTCGGAAATAAATGTTCTCCAAGTTTATTTGATAGGGACAGACACACATTTACAGCTACATCATCCCGTGTTAGCATCACGGTGCAATAGCAACAGCTAATTCGCAGCACTTGTCCCTAGATGGGCTTTTTCTAAAAATAATAACTCTAAAAATTGAAGCGAAATCATTTGAAACAACATAATATATTCAGAAAAGTGTAAAAAAAAATAAAAAATTAAAAATGAGTACAGGTCTGTTTTGTTTGATTTTTGAAAAATGTGTTGATGTCATTAAAGCATTTTAACCGTCCAGGTTGTTTAAGCT
This sequence comes from Poecilia reticulata, assembly GCF_904066995.2. Classification (NCBI taxonomy): domain Eukaryota; kingdom Metazoa; phylum Chordata; class Actinopteri; order Cyprinodontiformes; family Poeciliidae; genus Poecilia; species Poecilia reticulata. The sequence goes on from NC_088831.1 coordinate 46,221,521, forward strand.
GCAGACATAATGTCCATATCGGATAAAAACAGAACCATCTTCCTGGACGACCCGCTGCTGGTTCCGAACCACCGGAACCGGAACCCGGCGCCGCGGCGGCCGGTGATGCGTTTAAGGACCCAGAGTGGTGGGACTTTCCTGTTCTCTATCTGTTTTATGGTCAGATTAAAATCCGGTCATGTGAAAAATGTTTGCAATAAAAGACATGAAACAAACGGCTGGTCATGACGCCATCAGGCTCCAGAACACAGGAAGTGCTTGTCTGACCTTTGACCCTGGGCTCTTGTTGGGTTGCAACCATGAAAATCTGAAATAAACTGGAAAATCTTTCTGGTTTTGTGCAACTCCAGTTATTTCCCAGTTGTTCCTGCAGGTCGATGGTCCATGGATGGGTTTCTGAGCGAGCCGGAAAAGTATTCACACCCCAGGGAGTCGTTCAATAAAGTATTCACACCCCAGGGAGTCGTTCAATAATCAATAAAGTTTTCACACCGGACAGGAAACCAAACCTCCGGCGATGATTTAATCAGGAAAATATTCCATCCCGTTTGGTTCCCTCCCTTCAACATCCCCAAACTCCTGAGTTCAGACTTTGACTAGGCCACTCCAGATCCTCTGTTGGCTTCTGCTGTGACAGGAAGTGAATATTTCCCAGATGAATCTGTTGAAAGGATCAGATTCTATCATCAGAACATGTTGGTTATAAGTAAAAGCTCCTGAATCTCATCCAGCCGTTAATAATCGGTGCATTAATTGGAGAATCTGAGCCAGTTCTTCCTGCCGTCAAACTTTCCCAGGTTGATTCCAAGATGGCCGCCCGTGCAGACAGAACCCTGATGTCCTGGAGCTTTAATGTGAAACAGACCAGAATGAAGCCCGAACCCACCCTCTGCTAACTCATGGCCTGGACTTTGACTAGGCCACTAGGCCTGGAGGAGCCTCCCAGTGCGCCCAGTTTGGCTCCGTGTTCCCGGAAACTGGTTCTGATCCGGGAGAAGAGAAGAACACACCGGGTCCAAAGTTTTTCATTTTTTATTCATTTATCATCATCACCAGAGGACAATCACAATAATCCCGACCCGACCCGACCCGAACCGAACCGAACCGAACCGACCCGCCCAGTACAGCAAAAAGAACCGGAACAAGCAAAATTACAAAATCCAACCCAGGAGGAAAATCAAGCAGCCGCCAAAGGAACGATATGAAAGAATCAGGAACCGAATCTGAACAGATTCCTGCTCTCTGGACTCCAAAACTACGGCTCCCCGCGAGGGACATGCAAACACCGGAACTGATCCAGATGAGTTTGAAGACACCACAGCCTGCTTGTACCGGCGGCCCGGACCGTCCAGAACCGTCCAGAACCCAAACGGCTCTAACCAGATCCATCCGAACCTGCGGTTCCTATCAGAATAACACGGACTGCAGCGCCACCTCTGGAGAGCCTGAGTAGGTGCAGATTAAAGGGAAAATCCGATTAATCTGGGCCAGAACCAGCAGCTGGACCAGAACCAGCAGCCGGGTCAGAACCAGCAGCCGGGTCAGAACCAGCAGCTGGACCTTTATTACAAAAACCACAAAGTAAATTAGTGCCTTATAATTTATCCAGAAAAATTACACTTAGTGGGAGCTAAGTGTGCTAAACTTGTTCAAAGTTAGCGTTAAGCTAAAAATGAAGCTGGGTCAGAACCAGCTGCTGGGTCAGAACCAGCTCTTGGGTCAGAACCAGCTCTTGGGTCAGAACCAGCTCTTGGGTCCAGCTGGGTCAGAACCAGCAGCTGCCGTGTTCCAACGCGCCTTCAGGGCCAATTAAAAAATGTCAACCCTTTTTATTTATAAAGTCTTCTCTGAAGCAGGTGACTAGCTTAGCATGCTAATCGTTAGCTTCTCCAATGCTAACAGGAAGTAGCTACAGCTGGGTGGGCTGTTGTCTTAATTTTGGCCCTAATGTTGCACCATACTTGAACTTTTACTTTTTATTACAAATATACAAAGAGTTGTTGGTGGAAGTGATCAACTGAGGCTCCTTTCAGATTTGTTTGGACGTGACCTTTGACCTCGCAGCAGCAGCAGCAGCCTAGGCGTTCAGGAGCTGGTTTGTGATTGGCTGTCGGTCCCATGACAGGCAGCTGGTGCTTTCTCAGCGAAGCTGATGGAACCGGGTCAGTCCAGATCTAAACCTGGCTGCTGTCTGTCAACAACATCCGTTACTTTGACTGGTCCAGTTCTAGAGCAGCAGGCCTGCAACAAGGAAACGCTCCAGGTGTTTTATAACATGATAACTTTAAAAAACCTTTTATTTTTATTGTTTCTGTCTAATTCCAATATATTGGTAGATAATTATATTTTACTGTCTATGATTTCAGACAGGACACAATGGAGCTAATTGGCTAACAGTGAAGCTAACGTTGTTTAGCATCTGAGCTTTTATAAATTAATTATTAAGGATAAATTCATCGAGTTGTTTTGGAAACTTTCAGTTGAAGGTTAAAATCTGTGTTGACATTTTGATCCTTATATCAAGTTTAGACATTTACATTCATGCTCTTATTTTGAAGGAGGTGATGTCACTTCTGCTTCCTGTCATGTTAACAAAAAAAACAAGAAACAGAAACAAAATAAAATAAAATAAACAAAAATATAAACAAATACAATCCAGAAGTAAATGTGAAGGTTTTGGTGTTTTAAGGGATCATTTCTATTGACGCTAGCACTTTAGCGTTAGCAGAAACAATGCGCGTTAGCGTTAGCGCAGCTAGCTGTTTAGCTAGCAGAGCCCGCCACTGATGATGATGATGATTATTTAGTCTGGTGAGTTTTCTGACAGAACTCTGCTGGTTTCTGTAAGCTGGACAACCAAACTGGACCTGTGGTTCTGGAACTGGACTGTAAGTACTGACTCGGTTCTGATTCGCTGCTTTACCATGGAAATGGGCTGTGGGATGATTATTAGCATACTGAAGGTTAAAGGTCAGATCGGCCAGCTGTCTGGAAGCTCTTGAAGTTCTGATGTCATCAACTGATGGGTCCAGAATGAGAAAGCTCTGGTTCCGGTTCTGGTTCTGCAGCAGAACCTGCAGATGAAGCTTCCAAGGTCAGCAGAAGGTCACAGTTCAGACTGGTCCAGAAACCCAGTTTGTCAGGAGGACTGTCCCTTTAAGGGCTAAAGCTAACTGGACGCTAACAGCTGATGCTAATAGTTTATACTAACATCTAATGCTAACTGGATGCTAACAGCTGATGCTAACTGGATGCTAACAGCTGATGCTAACTGGATGCTAACAGGACGTTGTTTCTTCATCCGTGCAGAGCGTTGCTGCCATCGGCGTCGGGTGGAGCTCCATCTTGTTGTGCGGTGATGGTGGTGTCGCCGTCTCCATGGAGACCAGCGTGGCGTGGTGCACGTGTTTGGTGTGGAGGGCTGCAGCCTGAAGAACCTGGAACAAACGTAGGAAGTTCTCCGTGTGCTTAGCTGGGATCGTGAGCGATCCAGAAGAAGAAGAAGTTGATGCTGGAGGCGAGGACGCCCCCTGCTGTCCCCGCGGCGTCCCGCCGTCCTTCATGTCCACATATTTATACATTCACACAACAAAGCGCTCGTCCAGGCCGGAGCAGCTGTCACTCCTCCTCTTCCTCGTCTTCATCGGGCAGCGGCAGCAGCTCCTCCTTCAGACACTCCCTGTAGAAACGGATCAGCGCCGCGAACAGGTGCCGGCGGCTCGGCGCCGACAGGAAGTGACCTTCATCAGGGTAGATCTGAGGACACGAGGACAACGCTAAGCTTTAGCCTGTTAGCGCTACATTGTTAGCAGCAGCATGTTAGCATGTGGGCTACCTGCATGGAGTAGTTGGCTCCGGCCTTCACCAGGCTGCGGACCAGATCAGCTGAATGCTGGAAGTGGATGTTAGCTGGAGGGAAGGAGGGAGGAAAGGAGGGAGGAGGGAGGAGGGAGGAAAGGAGGGAGGGAGGGAGGGAAGGAAAGAAGGGAAGGAGGGAGGAAAGGAGGGAGGGAGGGAGGAAAGGAGGGAGGGAAGGAGGGAGGGAAGGAGGGAAGGAAAGGAGGGAAGGAGGGAGGAAACCCTGTCAGCAGGTGTCAGAACCTGGACGGACCCATCAGAACCTCTGTTGTCCTGCAGGTCTGAATGATTTATTAACCCCTTCCCTCCCAGGTCTCACCGTCTGCCGTGGCGTGAAGCAGCAGCAGCTGCTGTGGGAGAGTCTGGATGCTCTGCAGCAGGCTGGACACCTGCAGGGAGACAGGCTGGTCAGAAACACACACACACACACACACACACACACACACACACACACACACATATACACACACACACGCACATCAGCAGAGCTGCAGCAAAGGTCAAAGGTCAGGAAGCTCACCTGGTATCTGCTGTCGTCCCGTCCCGGCAGGCCCAGGTAGCGCTCTGAGAACGCCGACGCTGCGGAGGGAATCACAGACAGTTAGCTGTTGCTAACCGGACAGGAAACCTGCAGGTTGTTTCAGAAACACGAGCTGAGAATCGAGTTCATTTCCAGGGTTTATTATAGTGGCCGACAGAGGCTAACGCTGAGCTAACGTTCCGCTAACGCTGAGCTAACGTTCTGCTAACGCTGAGCTAACGTTCTGCTAACGCTGAGCTAACGTTCTGCTAACACTGAGCTAACGTTCTGCTAACGCTGAGCTAACGTTCCGCTAACGCTGAGCTAACGTTCCGCTAACGCTGAGCTAACGTTCCACTAACACTGAGCTAACGTTCCGCTAACGCTGAGCTAACATGCAGCTACGCACTGCTAGCACACAGCAAAATGCTGCTAGCGCGAAGCTAACATGTGAATGACGCAACTCCTAAAAAAACAGAAAAAAATTAATTACATAGATTTTATTGCGTTCAAAATTTTAACCCAATTCAACTGTTTTTTAATTCTTTGTAACAGACCGAGTTGAAAAAGTAAAATATTTTAGTGGGGAAGCCGACAGCGGGAGGACGGGAGACCCAGGAGGGACGATGTCTCTCTATGGCCTGGAAACGCCTTGGGGTTCCTGGAGGACCTGGAAGAGGCTGGGAGGGAAGTCTGGGCCTCTTGAGGCTGCTGACCTGCGACCCGGATAGGATGGATGGGAGCCGACAGCTGCTGACTCACCGTAGAGCCTCCAGTCGGTGACGGGCGACATGGCGGCGGCGCATTTCACCAGGCCGTCTGTCGACTTCAGCATCATCAGCGCCAGGTAGCCGCCGTAGCCCTGAACACGACAAACTGCTGAGTCCAGGCTGACAGGAAGTGAATCTACTGCTTCCTGTCTGCTCACCTGTCCAAACACGGCAATGCGCGAGCGATCGATGTAGGAGAACTTCATCATGAACCTGCAGGGAAACATGGCCGCCGTCCTGAACATCCAAACTCACCACAAGCTGCAGGAAGCTGAACTTTGAGTTAGTTTGAATAAACTGAAGACAATAAAACTATTTAAATGGTTAAAATCAGACATGGAAGAACTGATCATTTTAACTAAGGTTTTAAAAGAAGCTTTAAAAAGGTCAATAAAAGCCTGCAGAGATGGCTGCAGCACCAGCAGATGCAGCACCAGCAGCTGCAGCACCAGCAGCTGCAGCTGCAGCACCAGCAGCTGCAGCACCAGCAGCTGCAGCACCAGCAGCAGCTGCAGCACTCACTCCAGCGCCGCGATCTGGTCCTGGACGTCCACCGTGCCCAGCCTCTGGTGCACCTCATGCAGGACCCGCTGGCCCTGGAAGCCGCTGCCCCGGCCGTCCAGCCGGGCCACGATGACGCCGTCAGAGCTGACCAGCACCGAGTCCCAGCCCAGGGAGAAGCGCTCGCTCACCGCCTGGCCACCGGGGGCGCTGTCACTGCACACACCACGCAGGGTCAGGGTCAAACTAACCATCTGATTGGTCGACCAGAGCTCCAGAATTAAAACTATAACGTACTTAACTTGTTTATGACATGAATTCATGACTCATCAGAGAAAAGCTGTGATGCTGCATCCTGATTGGTTGATACTCACATGACCAGCAGCAGGCCGTACTGACGCAACGGAGAGAAATCTGGAGGGAAACAGATCTGCAGAGGGAAATCTGGAAACACAAAGGAGGCATCAGAGAGGACTGCTGCTAGCTTCCTGCTGCTAGTTTCATGCTGCTAGCTTCCTGCTGCTAGCTTCATGCTGCTAGCTTCATGCTGCTAGCTTCCTGCTGCTAGCTTCATGCTGCTAGCTTCCTGCTGCTAGCTTCATGCTGCTAGCTTCATGCTGCTAGCTTCCTGCTGCTAGCTTCATGCTGCTAGCTTCCTGCTGCTAGTTTCATGCTGCTAGCTTCCTGCTGCTAGCTTCATGCTGCTAGCTTCATGCTGCTAGCTTCCTGCTGCTAGCTTCATGCTGCTAGCTTCCTGCTGCTAGCTTCATGCTGCTAGCTTCATGCTGCTAGCTTCCTGCTGCTAGCTTCCTGCTGCTAGCTTCATGCTGCTAGCTTCCTGCTGCTAGCTTCATGCTGCTAGCTTCATGCTGCTAGCTTCATGCCGCTAGTACCTGCCGCTAGCACCTGCCGCTAGCTTCCTGCCGCTAGTTTCCTGCCGCTAGCTTCCTGCCGCTAGCTTCATGCTGCTAGCTTCCTGCTGCTAGCTTCATGCTGCTAGCTTCATGCTGCTAGCTTCATGCCGCTAGTACCTGCCGCTAGCACCTGCCGCTAGCTTCCTGCCGCTAGTTTCCTGCCGCTAGCTTCCTGCCGCTAGCTTCCTGCTGCTAGCTTCCTGCTGCTAGCTTCCTGCTGCTAGCTTCATGCTGCTAGCTTCATGCTGCTAGCTTCCTGCTGCTAGCTTCATGCTGCTAGCTTCATGCTGCTAGCTTCCTGCTGCTAGCTTCATGCTGCTAGCTTCATGCTGCTAGCTTCATGCCGCTAGTACCTGCCGCTAGCACCTGCCGCTAGCTTCCTGCCGCTAGCTTCATGCTGCTAGCTTCATGCTGCTAGCTTCATGCTGCTAGCTTCATGCTGCTAGCTTCATGCCGCTAGCACCTGCCGCTAGCACCTGCCGCTAGCTTCCTGCCGCTAGCTTCCTGCCGCTAGCTTCCTGCTGCTAGCTTCCTGCTGCTAGCTTCCTGCTGCTAGCTTCCTGCTGCTAGCTTCATGCTGCTAGCTTCATGCTGCTAGCTTCCTGCTGCTACCTTCATGCTGCTAGCTTCATGCTGCTAGCTTCATGCTGCTAGCACCTGCTGCTAGCACCTGCCGCTAGCTTCCTGCCGCTAGCTTCCTGCTGCTAGCTTCCTGCTGCTAGCACCTGCTGCTAGCTTCCTGCTGCTAGCTTCCTGCTGCTAGCTTCCTGCTGCTAGCTTCATGCTGCTAGCACCTGCTGATAGCTTCCTGCTGATAGCACCTGCTGCTAGCTTCCTGCTGCTAGCTTGGTGCTGCTAGCAGCTGTTGCTAGCATCCTGCAGTAGCAAAGCGCCCTGTTCTCACCGAAAGGCTCGACCCGGACAGTTTGGTACTCCTTCTTCTGGATCTGTTTGTACTTCAGAACCGCCTTCAGCACTGAGTTGTTCTCCAGGATGTAGTAATCTGAGGAGGAATACGACAGATTAAATGACGATAACCTGCAGCAGAGCGACGGTTTGTCTGGTGGAAACAAATATAGTATTTTCAGGATTAGCCGTGTCTGAAAGGTGCATATTAATCACAGGCCAACGTTACAATGAGCTGCAGCAGCTAGCAGAGCGTTAGCTTACTGGAGTTATTGAGGCTGTGGACCATCACAGTGGGAGCTTCAGGACCTGCAGGAGGAAAACACCAGAGGTTGAGAAACGCTGGCTGCTGATTGGCCAGCTGCCGTCTGACCAGGACCAGAACCAGGCCCGGTTCTTAACAACATGAGGAGGGAGGCACCGTCTGTCCAGAGCACAGCGGATCGGTTCTGATGGGGAACCGTGATGGACCGGGTCAAACGGTGACCCAGAGAAGTTCTGCTGCAGGACCAGAACCAGAACCACAGCTCTATCGGTTTGGGCCAAACCAACCCATCGCTCCAACTGGACCTCGCCCCACCAGAACCGCTCCTGAAGTGGGCCTACCTTGGCAGTGCAGCAGCAGGTTCTGGTTGGACGGGCTGAGGTCGGCGCTGAAGTAGAGGCAGTTGGTTCTGTGAAGGTCACAGGTCAGGCATCGCCGTGGAAACAAGCCCACCGTTTTAACGCTGACAGAGAAATGACAATAAAACAATCAGCCGGTCCAAACCGGTTACCGGGTCAAACAGAACCGCTTCCTGGAAACGTCTAGAGAGGCCGACCTGTAGAGCTGCCGTTGCCGTGGCGACCCTTCAGTACTCAGGAAGTAGCTGTAAAGAGACAGGAAGCAGTCAGTCTGGTTCTGACTGGACCGGTTTACTCCGCTCCAGAACCAACCTTGTGGTACTCACAGGTTCTGGTTGGGCTCGTCGTAGGCCAGGATCCGGGTCACCTCCCAGTTCCCAGAGGTCAGGTGTCGGACCTCGTTCTGATCCGCCCGGAACTGGAGCGGACACAGCACCGGTTGGGGTTACCATGGCAACGTGGGCGTGTCAGTGCGCGGTGGGCGGAGCCTGACCTGCGTGGTGAACATGGCGATGTGGTGGAACTCGCCGCGTCCGCCCTGCTTCACCGGGACGCTCAGAAAGAACCGGGACCCGTCCCTGGAGAACATGGGCTGCTGGTTCTGGAGAGGCGAGACGGAACCGCCGTTTAGCTTAGCGCGTTAGCTAACTTTGAGAACGTTTAGCGCGTTAGCTAACTTTGAGAACGTTTAGCGCGTTAGCTAACTTTGAGAACGTTTAGCGCGTTAGCTAACTTTGAGAACGTTTAGCGCGTTAGCTCACATGGATTCTAAAGAGCTAATTGACTGTTTTCTAAAGTCCGATGTTTGTGATGAAGTTTGTCGACGGTTAATAAGTCGATAAGTAATTAGGGATTCATGCTCTTATTTTGAAAGCGTGAATTCTGATCAAACTTCTGAAATGTTGCAGAAAAGAAAGAAGAGGAAAATGTGAAAATGTCTCCATCTCCTGGTCCGGAGTGAAGCTAACCAGGCTAGCGTTGATGCTACGCATGGCTGCAGTAAACAGGAAGTACATGTTGCTAGCTAGCATGCAGCAGAGCGCCCGGCCCAGCTGGAGGGTGTAATGCTCAGACCCACCAGCGGATGGCAGCGTTCGCTACATCTGAGTTTATGCAGTAAATAAGTTCCCATCTTGTAGCTCCGCCTGTTTTCTGTCATTATCATGACTTTATGCACGTCATTAATTTTTCCGTCTTGTATTTCAGCTGACTAATGTTAGCGCAGCTAGCTTTGTAGCTGGCGGCGCCCCCTAGTGTTGGTCTGTGAAGGGCGGCGTAGGTTGTAATTTTGGTTGCTGCCACCAGGGGCAGGCTTCTGCTGCTTGTGATGGAGGTTTACCTGCTTCGACAGCCACAGCTCAGAGCTTTCCTCATGTCTCTGCAACACACAGCACAAGGTTAGCCCCTTCACAATAAAAGCCTCTCCTGTTTCATCAGTGCAGTCAAACACTTTCTCTTGGACCGGAACCGGGCCGGTCCAACCAGAACCGCCTGGCCCAGTTGGGTAAGTCAGACACCAGAGACAGTTTGTCCAAAATCAGATAAACTACAAACCTGGAGCCTGAAAAACACTAAACACTAAAAACACGTCTCATATTTACACATTTTAACATTTATAGGTAGAAAATGCAGCAGAAACAAACTTTATCTGTGGATCAAACAGTCCAAACTCCTAAACCCTGAATCTGACATCAGTTATTCAGACCAAACAGGATTTTAATATTTTATTGTTTAAACGATGAACTGAACCTCATTTATCCTCAGACAAGGAGAAATGAGGCCCCTGGACTCTGGTTCTGGTCGGACAGCGGCGGGTTCTGGACAGACAGCGGCGGGTTCTGGACACACAGCGGCCGGTTCTGGTCGGACAGCGGCGGGTTCTGGCCAGCGGCGGGTTCTGGCCAGCAGAGGACGCACCGTGACGCAGGCTCCGGTGGTGGAGTCGCACACCGTCAGGATGGAGAGGTTCTGGGCCCGGTTCAGCCAGCGCACCGCCGTCCGGGTCTTACTGATCCACTTCACCATGCTCACATAGTGCTCCCTAGGAGAACAACACCATTACGGCCTAGTTAAAGTCTCAGCAGTGATTCTCTGCTGCCGCCCCCTGCGGGGCAGGAGGAGAGTTTCCATAGAAACGTATTAATGACGTTAGCTCACTGCGCTAACTAGCATCAGGCGAATGACATGCTAGTTAGCTCACTGCGCTAACTAGCATCAGGCGAATGACATGCTAGTTAGCTCACTGCGCTAACTAGCATCAGGCGAATGACTGATGCTAGTTAGCTCACTGCGCTAACTAGCATCAGGCGAATGACTGATGCTAGTTAGCGCACTGCGCTAACTAGCATCAGGCGAATGACTGATGCTAGTTAGCTCACTGCGCTAACTAGCATCAGGTGAATGACTGATGCTAGTTAGCTCACTGCGCTAACTAGCATCAAGCGAATGACTGATGCTAGTTAGCTCACTGCGCTAACTAGCATCAGGCGAATGACTGATGCTAGTTAGCTCACTGCGCTAACTAGCATCAGGCGAATGACTGATGCTAGTTAGCTCACTGCGCTAACTAGCATCAGGCGAATGACTGATGCTAGTTAGCGCAGTGCGCTAACTAGCATCAGGCGAATGACTGATGCTAGTTAGCTCACTGCGCTAACTAGCATCAGGGGAATGACTGATGCTAGTTAGCTCACTGCGCTAACTAGCATCAGGCGAATGACTGATGCTAGTTAGCTCACTGCGCTAACTAGCATCAGGCGAATGACTGATGCTAGTTAGCTCACTGCGCTAACTAGCATCAGGCGACTGAAGTGATTCATGTTTAAAAGCTTTTGCTGTGAACAAACAGACTAAAAGCTCCTCCAGGCCACCGGGGGCAGCGTGGAGCTCCATCAGGACCAGCTCTGGCTCCCCCTGGTGGCCGGCTGACGGCGACAGGAAGTCGTCATGGACCAGAGGGAGGCGCTGCCGCTGAGACTCATGAATCCGGTTTGTGTTGCCATGACGACGGCTCACCGCAGCCTGAGCGCCTCCGGCGGCATCAGCTCCAGCGTGTGGGTCGGCCCGTAGATGTTGACCACCAGCAGCTTGACGGCCGGGTTGGGCTGGCCCGCCTGCACAGCCAATCAGAATCACACACAGGACATCCGTGACATCACCGCTTTCTGAAAACGTCCAGATCAACATTCATCCCTGATTTACACCAACATTTTATCTGGTTTTAAATCAGGAGCTGCAGGACAAAAGTTCACCACCTGCGCCTTTAACCCAGATGGCCTGCTGATGACCTCTGACCCCTCCCAGGTTGACGGGCAGCAGCGGCTCGTTACTGACCGTTTTTAAATAAATGCTGAGTCGGCGCAGCATGGTGAGTTTTTGTTCCTCGTCAGCTTTAAACCTCCAGAGCTGAGCGGGGTGTGGGTACCTTGGGGTACGGGTACTGCTTCTGTCTGGGGTACGTGGCGCCGGTGAAGCGCGGCAGAACCATGTTGGGCACCAGAGAGTCGTTGAGCACCAGGAAGGCCAGCCGCTCCCCGTCCGGAGACCACCAGTGGGCCACGTGGCTCCCCAGGATCTCCTCTGTTCACAACCAGGACAGCAGGTTTACGGTTAGCTCGGCGCTAACCACATGTAGCTTTGGTCCAGCCCCTATGGAGGGCTGAACCTGGCAAAACTAGCAGTAAATGCAGAAATAAATAAATGGTGTGATAAAGGAAAGGAAGTGGCAAAACCTGGATCCTTATTTAATTATTCAGGATATAAATTATTGTTTAGCATTTTAAAACGTTACTTTAATCATGTTACTGTTACTTAATTTTCCATTTTATTTCCAGTCTTATAGGTTTGTTTCGTTTTTGTCTTTTTTCATATTTTGTTCTCATTTAGAAAGTATTTTTAATCTTTACTGACTTTTTAAACACATTTTCTGCCGTGTTTATTTAGATTTTTTACTCTTTAGAAGACGTGCACACATTTTGGCAGTATCTGTCCTCCATATCCCTGTAGTTTTAAATCATTAACATTTATGCTGTTAAAATATTCCATGTCCTTTTTTATTTAAATCTCTTCTGATCTAAATATGAACCGAGGCAGAAACGGCTGCAGCTCAGCTGATCGGCGTCTAATTACACTGTAAAATAATAATTAACCCTGAAACATTTTTAGGTTTAAATAAAAACACGTCGTTTCAGCCGGAGGGACGAATCTGAACTAAAACAATTCATAACTCTCCTTCATGCTGAAATATTCCAGCAGCAGCTGAATCCTCAACGTTTTAGATAGAAATATTTATTCATATAGTTCACCTTGTCTAGTAATGCTACTGCTAGTTAGCCGGTAAGCTAGCATGCTAGCGGCTAGCATGGTAGCCACAAAGCTAACATCGCAGAACCCAAAACGCGGTTCACAAAAAGTGACAGCAAAACTCGATGGAATCATAAACTTAGAAAACGTTTCAAACTAAAACAGGAGCTTCGGCTTCATGGCGCCGCCGGACCGGAACGAGATCCATCCGACCGGAACGAGATCCATCCGACCGGAACCAGATCCATCCGACCGGAACCAGATCCATCCGACCGGAATGAGATCCATCCGACCGGAACGAGATCCATCCGACCGGAACCAGATCCATCCGACCGGAACGAGATCCATCCGACCGGAACGAGATCCATCCGACCGGAACAAGATCCATCCGACCGGAACCAGATCCATCCGACCGGAACGAGATCCATCCGACCGGAACGAGATCCATCCGACCGGAACGAGATCCATCCGACCGGAACCAGATCCATCCGACCGGAACGAGACCCATCCGACCGGCAGCACCGCCGCCACACCGTCCGGTTCCGGTTCTGGACGGGTAGAAACGGGCCGAACCTTCATAGAGCCAGTCGGCGATGCCGTTGAAGACGAGTCCCTCCTGCCCTGAAGACGTGAGCCGCAGGCAGCTGCTCCTCACATGGGATCTGTAGTAGATGTTGTTTTCAAAGATGTAGATCTGCACATATAGAGCAGAGGTCAGCAGTGATCCGTCACATGAAGGCTGGCAGGAAGGGACCGGTTCTGGGTCCAGCCGGTTCCTGCCTGCGCCGACATTCTGGTCCGTTTTAACGATGAACAGAACCGGGTTTGGACCTCACCAGCTGCTGTCCGGAGACGCCCCACGCAGCGAACTGCAGCACCGAGTTCAGCACCTCAGGAGGGTCCAGCTGCCACACCTCCCTGAAACACACAGCTGGAGGTCAGATGGAGGTCAGATGGAGGTCAGCTGGAGGTCAGATGGAGGTCAACTGGAGGTCAGATGGAGGTCAACTGGAGGTCAGATGGAGGTCAGATGGAGGTCAGCTGGAGGTCAGATGGAGGTCAGATGGAGGTCAGATGGAGGTCAGCTGGAGGTCAGATGGAGGTCAGATGGAGGTCAGCTGGAGGTCAGATGGAGGTCGGCTAGAGGTCAGATGGAGGTCGGCTGGAGGTCAGATGGAGGTCAGCTGGAGGTCAGATGGAGGTCGGCTAGAGGTCAGATGGAGGTCGGCTGGAGGTCAGATGGAGGTCAGATGGAGGTCAGATGGAGGTCAGATGGAGGTCAACTGGAGGTCAGATGGAGGTCAGCTGGAGGTCAGATGGAGGTCAGCTGGAGGTCAGATGGAGGTCAACTGGAGGTCAGATGGAGGTCGGCTAGAGGTCATGGAGGTCAGCTGGAGGTCAACTGGAGGTCGGCTAGAGGTCAGATGTAGGTCAGATGGAGGTCAGCTGGAGGTCAACTGGAGGTCAGATGGAGGTCAACTGGAGGTCAGATGGAGGTCAGATGGAGGTCAGATGGAGGTCAGCTGGAGGTCAACTGGAGGTCAGCTGGAGGTCAACTGGAGGTCGGCTAGAGGTCAGATGGAGGTCAGATGGAGGTCAGATGGAGGTCAGATGGAGGTCAACTGGAGGTCAGCTGGAGGTCAACTGGAGGTCAGCTGGAGGTCAACTGGAGGTCAGATGGAGGTCAGCTGGAGGTCGGCTAGAGGTCAGATGGAGGTCAGATGGAGGTCAGATGGAGGTCAGATGGAGGTCAGCTGGAGGTCGGCTAGAGGTCAGATGGAGGTCAGATGGAGGTCAGATGGAGGTCAGATGGAGGTCAGCTGGAGGTCAACTGGAGGTCAGATGGAGGTCAGATGGAGGTCAGATGGAGGTCAGATGGTCCTCTAGGCAGACTGCAGTAAGTTAGAACCGTCTCCAGAGTTTTCCATCAGCTCTCCAAGCGTCTGGAACATTTCCTGGAATTCCTTCAACATTTTTTAACTCAGTTTGTGGGCGGATCCCGGATCGCTGCAGTGGATCCCGGATCGCTGCGGCGGATCCCGGATCGCTGCGGCGGATCCCGGATCGCTGCAGTGGATCCCGGATCGCTGCAGTGGATCCCGGATCGCTGCAGTGGATCCCGGATCGCTGCAGTGGATCCCGGATCGCTGCAGTGGATCCCGGATCGCTGCAGTGGATCCCGGATCGCTGCGGACTGGCTGGTCTGAATAAATGCCTCAGGTGAGCCAGGTGACGCCGTCCTTCGCCGTCTGTCTTTCTGACCACAGGGTCCCAGCAGAAGCTCTGCTGCTGATCTATTTCCATCATTTCTATACTTGCCCAGCAATAATTTAGCTTAAAATCACCAACCTGTTCAAAATCAAGGAATTTGTTCAAAAAAGATGAAACTCTATTAAACACTAAAATAATCATTTTGATTGAATTTCTTACGTAACGGAAACGCCTCGTTGTGAAATAAAAACTAAGGTTTCAACAGAAACAGATTTATAATCTGATCCTCCTGCCGTCCATCATCTTTGGAGCTAAAATATCATTTTCTTTGTGTCAAACTCGTTTATTTGGGTTTTTATTAATTTGGTTAAAGAAATGGAAGTGAAGTTCTGACTGTGACCAGCAGGGGGAGCCAGTCGGACCAGGAAACGTTTCTGGAAATCTGTCGTAGCCGTAATGCGAACATCGGAGCTACGTCACATTCTGCTTACTCAGCAGGTTTCTTATAACTCCGTCATGTTTCATTTTGTGTTTTATTTCTCAGACGGTAAATGTTGTGTAATTAAGCTGCTATTAATCAAACATATTAACATAAATGACTTTAGCTGTTTCCAATATCGTCACCGTAAACGAGACATTCGTCCCGTTTAGCGTCTCTGTTGCTACTAATCCTGTTGGCCTACAGATTTGGTCGGCATGTTTTGTCCCTGTAGCTAATCAACCTTTTCATTATTTCAATATTTCTTTAGGAAACTGAACAGATTATGTCCTGAAAGTGGCTCATAACGCTGGACGCTGACCGGAGCTGGTCAAGCAGAACAACATCTTTCTGGACGCTGCGTGGAAATAACTACATTTTTCACATTTTATTATTATTTTTGTTTACCTTCTAAGAAATAAAACACACAAAATGAAACTTCTGCAGGTATGACGGCTCTGGGCACTTTACTATTTGACAGATAGTCAGAACACCGGACCTGACGGTTCTAGCTAGCAGGCTAACTGCTGCTGTAGCTCAGCTGCTCCAAGACTCCTCATGCTGCCACAGACATCTGGTTCCATGTAAACTCAGTGAACTGAGGTTAGCAGGAAGGTCTCAACATTTCCCTGCTCACCGTCCAGCTGCTCACCGTGTGTGGATGTTGTAGATGCTGTAGGAGGCCATGAAGGAGTGGCGGTAAACCTGCAGACAGAGCAGAGAAGGACGACATCAGCAGGAAATACTCAGGCAGAGCCGCCGCTTTCTGGTTCGGGCTGGAGCATCTCGTCTGCATGCTGACAGCTGGTGGCGAGATGCTTCATTTCACATCATGGCGTCTGCAGGGTGGAGATGAAGGGAGGACAAATGTCTTTACACCAAACGAGTCCAAACACCTGAACACAACCCAAGGGAGGAGCGCTAGCTACCAGCAAACCTCTGGAAATGTTGTAGCTGTACCTAATAAAGAGGCCAGAGTGTGGCCAGGCATTCAGAGCATCAAAGCAGCAGCAGCAGCGTCTGGAAGGTTCTCTGCAGAACCACAGGCTCTTCTGACTAGAGCAATCAGCTAACTAG
Organism: Poecilia reticulata; assembly: GCF_904066995.2. Lineage (NCBI taxonomy): Eukaryota > Metazoa > Chordata > Actinopteri > Cyprinodontiformes > Poeciliidae > Poecilia > Poecilia reticulata. Next base: position 46,237,682 of record NC_088831.1, read on the forward strand.
CAGCTATCTGCACCAACTAGCAGCTAACTACACTAACTAACTAGCAGATATATGCACTAACTAGCAGTCAGCTACACTAACTAGCAGTCAGCTACACTAACTAGCAGCCAGCTACACTAACTAGCAGCCCGCTGCACTAACTAGCAGCCAGCTGCACTAACTAGCAGTTAGCTGCACTAACTAGAAGCTAGATGCACTAACTAACTAGCAGTCAGCTGCACTAACTAGCAGCCAGCTGCACTAACTAACTAGCAGCCAGCTGCACTAACTAGCAGCTAGCTGCACTAACTAGCAGCTAGCTGCACTAACTAGCAGCCAGCTGCACTAACTAACTAGCAGCTAGCTGCACTAACTAGCAGCCAGCTGCACTAACTAACTAGCAGCCAGCTGCACTAACTAGCAGCTAGCTGCACTAACTAGCAGCCAGCTGCACTAACTAGCAGCCAGCTGCACTAACTAACTAGCCGCTAGCTGCACTAACTAGCAGCCAGCTGCACTAACTAGCAGCCAGCTGCACTAACTAACTAGCCGCTAGCTGCACTAACTAGCAGCCAGCTACACTAACTAGCAGCTAGCTGCACGAACCCTAACCCTATAAATGACCCCCACTAACACCAAAGCGCCAACATGCTGTGTAGCCTGAGCTATTTAATGTGCTAAACCTGTTCAAGGTGAGATGCAGACTAGAAGAACCCAAGATGGCGGCTGCAGAGCCGCCATCTTGCTGGTTGACTCCACCGGACTCACCTGCTTCACTTCATAGGCGAACAGAACGTACTTCATATCTGGAGACAAAGAAAACTTTGCCACGTTGAAATTCACCTGAAACAGCAGAAACACAATAATTATTCCTCGATGACTTTTTAGCATCATTTTACACATTCGCATGAAGAACTGCGTCGCTAGCTAACACTCTGCCAGCTAGCTGCTATGATCAGGTGCTACATGTAGCATTAGCTCCAGATCATCACAGATGGAGGTGAATAAACTGAACATTCCTGTTGGTCACAGTTTTGAGGGTCTGACGCGCTGCTGCAGACAGATAACGGCTCTGCAGTGCTGCAGTTTCCACATTTCTGATGGTTTCTGGGCATTTCATTCAGGTTCTCCACGTCTCCCTCCATAGCTAAAGCTAGCACTTAGCTTAGCATGTAGCAACGACATTAGCAGAGGCGAAAGCGAGAGTCTTGTTGTTTAACACAAATAACCTTCCAGACCACAGAGAGCAGAACAGTTTAACAGTTTTTATTCTCTTAGCAAAACATTTTTAGCAGATCATTTATGGGAGGAACCCAATTTCTGATCCGGGTCCAGATCCTCTGGAGAAATCCCAAGGCATTCCCAGATGGGAACATCATCTCTCCAGCACATCCTGGTCTTCCTCTAGGTCTCCTCATGGTGGGACATGAACCCCTCACCAGGGAGCCGTCCATCCCAACCAGACCTCAACTGGCTCCTCTCGACGTGGAGGAGCAGCGGCTCTACTCTGAGTCCCTCCCGGATGACCGAGCTTCTCTCTCTAAGGGAGAGCCCAGCCTCCCTGCGGAGGAGGAAACCCATTTCGGCCGCTTGTATCTGTGATCTCGTTCTTTCGGTCATGACCCAAAGCTCATGACCATAGATGAGGGTGGGAACGTAGATCGACCGGTAAATCGAGAGCTTCGCTTTTTGGCTCAGCTCTCTCTTCACCACGACGGACCGGTACAGCGCCCGCTTCACGGCAGAGGCGTAAAGTCCTCCCCTTGGGGCAGGACATCCCCCTGATCCTCAACCCGGCTGCCTCAGTGGCGAAGCAGAGATACGATCCTAAGGAAACCAAATCGGATCCCCTCCACACCTCGGCTGGTCTGCAAATCAATATTCAAGTTATGAACAGGATCAGTGACAAAGGTCAGCAATGACGACTCTCACCAAAAACGAGCCTGACTTGCTGCTGACAGTCTGAACCAAGTACTGGTACCGGCCAGGGACCCTGTATCAAAAGGCCCAGTACCTTCCTGAATTACACAACCCAGCATCTTCCCCAGGTCTACAAAATGGACATGCAGACTGATTGGGTGAACTCCCAGAGCCCCCAGGACGGAAACCACGGTGCTCAGAAACCTCAGGATGGACTATCTGATGGTCTCTCCTCTCCAAAACCGCTATACCAGCGGTTCTTAACCTTTTCTGAGGAACCGAACCCACCAGTTTCGTATGTCCATTCACTGAACCCTTCTGTAGTGATAAATAAAATATGATTTGTTTCCCCCAAATTCAACACATAGGGGTGACCCAGCTAGAGTCTAGTTGGGTCACTAAGTCTTAAAAGGTAGAGTCTCTGAGATCAGTTCTTCAAAATGTTTTCAGCAAAGTTGATCTGACTGTCCAGGAACGACCAGAGGTTTTAAAATGTGCCACAGTTTCAACAGGTTGGCCATCGATAGAAACTGGAGCCATTTTAAGGTCTTTAGGTCATTTAATTAGCTCTGTATTCTTAAGAGAATGAAAAATTAATAAAAAATACTACAGACTTTGCAGTATTCAGATTTAGTAATGTAATTATATTAGTTGTGTTACCACCCCACACCACTAGAGGCAGTAGCAGGCCCAAAAAGATGTGGCTAAGGAGCAGATTTAGAAGTTCACCGAAAGCTACAGAGTTTGGTAAAAACTGTGAGTTTTGCTGAAGTTAATAAAGACAAAAGTTCAAATCCATGCTGAGAGTGGAGCTCCTTCAATCAGGGCTCCTCCGCAGCTCTGATTGGCTCAGCAATGTAACGTGATCCTCTGATTGGCTAAGCAATGTAACGTGATCCTCTGATTGGCTAAGCAATGTAACATGATCCTCTGATTGGCTCAGCAATGTAAGGTGATCACTGTGACGGAGCTGGAACTATTGATAGATTGGAGATAGGAGCAGCAACACCGCTCTGAACCAGGAGAACGGCTCCGATGTCCACACAATGTTGCCGAGTCCATCAACCAACTCACCAAAAACAAGCAGAGCTTTGAGGAACTCCAGAGGGATCTCACTCCCCCCGATCTAGAGAGCCAGAGGAAATGGCATAAAACACAGAGAAATGAGTTTCATCTAGCAGGATTACTTACAAATGTTGTGTTTGGCAGGATGATCTCAGTCTCATTGGTGAGAAGGTTGAACTTGATGACATGGCCGTTGCTGTTCCTGTAGATGACTTCAGAATCTGGAAAGAGAAACACTGGGGTGAGAAAATGCTGCTAGAAACATCCAGAAACCATCAGCAACATCCAGAAACCATCAGCAACATCCAGAAACCATCAACAACATCCAGAAACCATCAGCAACATCCAGAAACCATCAACAACATCCAGAAACCATCAGCAACATCCAGAAACCATCAACAACATCCAGAAACCATCAACATCATCCAGAAACCATCAGCATCCAGAAACCATCAACAACATCCAGAAACCATCAACATCATCCAGAAACCATCAGCATCCAGAAACCATCAGCAACATCCAGAAACCATCAACATCCAGAAACCATCAACAACATCCCGAAACCATCAACATCCAGAAACCATCAACAACATCCAGAAACCATCAGCAACATCCAGAAACCATCAGCAACATCCAAAACAAAAAAAAAAAAAAAAAAAAAAAAACCAGAAACATCAGCAACATCCAGAAACCATCAGCAACATCCAGAAACCATCAACAACATCCAGAAACCATCAACATCCAGAAACCATCAACAACATCCCGAAACCATCAACATCCAGAAACCATCAACAACATCCAGAAACCATCAGCAACATCCAGAAACCATCAACAACATCCCGAAACCATCAACATCCAGAAACCATCAACAACATCCAGAAACCATCAACAACATCCAGAAACCATCAACAACATCCAGAAACCATCAACAACATCCAGAAACCATCAACAACATCCAGAAACCATCAACAACATCCAGAAACCATCAACAACATCCAGAAACCAGAAACCATCCAACACAACATCCAGAAACCATCAACAACATCCCAGAAACCATCAACATCATCCAGAAACCATCAACAACATCCAGAAAACCATCCAACAACATCCAGAAACCATCAACAACATCCAGAAACCATCAACACCAACATCCCAGAAAACCATCAGAAACCATCAACAACATCCAGAAACCATCAACAACATCCAGAAACCATCAACAACATCCAGAAACACAGAAACCATCAACAACATCCCAGAAACCAATCAATACAACATCCCAGAAAAACCATCAACAACATCCAGAAACCATCAACAAACATCCAGAAATCACAAGAAAAACCAATCAACAAACATCCAGAAAACCATCAACAACATTCCAGAAACCATCAACAACATCCCAGAAACCATCAACAACATCCAGAAAACCATCAAACAACATCCAGAAAAACCATCAACAACATCCAGAAACCATCAACAACATCCCGAAACCATCAACATCCAAAACCATCCAACATCCAGAAACCATCAACAACATCCAACCAGAAAACCATCAACAACATCCAGAAACCATCAACATCCAGAAACCATCAAACCAACATCCAGAAACCATCAACAACATCCAGAAACCATCAACAACATCCAGAAACCATCAGAAACCATCAACAACATCCAGAACACACAACATCAGAAACCATCAACAACATCCAGAAACCATCAAACATCATCCAGAAATCCATCAGAAAACCATCAACAACATCCAGAAACCATCAACAACATCCAAAAGAAACCATCAACAACATCCAGAAACATCACAACACCAGAAACCATCAACAACATCCAGAAACCATCAACAACATCAAAAACACAACATCCAGAAACCATCAACAACATCCAGAAACCATCAACAACATCCAGAAACCATCACAACATCCAGAAACCATCAACAATCCAGAAATCACAACATCCAGAAAACCATCAACAACATCCAGAAACATCAACAACATCCAGAAACCATCAACAACATCCAGAACATCAAACCATCCAACATCCAGAAACATCAAACAAACATCCAGAAAACCATCAACAACATCCAGAAACCATCAACAACATCCAGAAACCATCAACAACATCCAGAAAAAACCATCAAAACACAAAAAATCCAGAAACCATCAACAACCATCCCAGAAACCATCAACATCAACCATCCAGAAACCATCAACAACATCCAAACCACCATAGAAAACCATCAACAACATCCAGAAACCATCAAACAACCCACATCAACAACATCCAGAAACCATCAAAAATCAAAACATCACAGACAACCATCCAACAGAATCCAGAAAACCATCCAAAAAACAACATCCAGAAACCATCCAAATCAAAACCATCCCAGAAACAGCCATCAACACCAGAACCATCAACATCCAGAAACCATCAACAACATCAAAAAAAAAAAAAAAAACAACATCCAGAAACCATCAACAACATCCAGAAAACCATCAACAACATCCAGAAACCACAAACCATCCAGCAACCATCCAGAAAACCAATCAACAACATCCAGAAACACCATCCAGACATACAAATCCAGAAACATCCATCAGAAACCAACATCCAGAAAACAACATCCAAAAATCAACATCCAGAAACCATCAACAACATCCAAAAAATAACAAATCAGAAAAATCACAACATCCAGAAACCATCAACAACATCCAGAAAAAAACCAAATCCAACATCCCAGAAAGCATCAGCAACAAAACCATCCAACATCCAGAACCATCCCAGAAATCCCATCCAGACATCCAAACCATCAGAATCATCCAGAAATCAACAATCCAGAAACCATCAACATCATCCAGAAACCCATCAGAAACCATCAACAACAAAAACCATCAAAACACAGAAACCATCCCAGAAACACAATCACAACATCCAGAAACCATCAACATCCAGAAACCATCAAC
>NC_088831.1:46251214-46266446 GCF_904066995.2 Poecilia reticulata
ATGTCAACCCTAAATGTCAACCCTAAATGTCAACCCTAAATGTCAACCCTAAATGTCAACCCTAAATGTCAACCCTAAATGTCAACCCTAAATGTCAACCCTATAAAATGTCAACCCTAAATGTCAACCCTAAATGTCAACCCTAAATGTCAACCCTAAATGTCAACCCTAAATGTCAACCCTAAATGTCAACCCTAAATGTCAACCCTAAATGTCAACCCTAAATGTCAACCCTAAATGTCAACCCTAAATGTCAACCCTAAATGTCAACCCTAAATGTCAACCCTAAATGTCAACCCTAAATGTCAACCCTAAATGTCAACCCTAAATGTCAACCCTAAATGTCAACCCTAAATGTCAACCCTAAATGTCAACCCTAAATGTCAACCCTAAATGTCAACCCTAAATGTCAACCCTAAATGTCAACCCTAAATGTCAACCCTAAATGTCAACCCTAAATGTCAGGTTTTGCCCTGTGGGACTATTCCTTAAAAATTCAGACATTTCACTATTTGTTCGTTTACATTTATGCACTGATAATGTGAAAATTCACACCATTAGTTTGAAGACTAAATTACACTGAAAAATTTGGCTGATTCTCTATTTCCACATGTCTTCACATGCACCTGCACCTAATTTAAAGGGACCACCTTCAAATTGATGTGGAACTTCTACTCCTACAACTTCACATCCACATTTTGTGGACATCAGCACATGATGGAATTTCACTCCCACACTTTAGTGGTAGAATATAAGACAATAAAGGTTACAGCCAAAATGGCTGGTGACAGACCCAAGTTTGCATAGAAACATCTGAATTAAACTATATTCTGGTACAATAAATTTTATTTCTCATTTTTGTTCAGAAATTTAAAGTCTTGTTTGATGTGATGTCTTAAATATATAATTTACTATGGCTTCTTAAAATTATTTACCAATGTGGATACAAGTACTTAGTAAAAATGTTATTTCTCAACAATTTAACTGTTATGTTGTCTACCCAGGTCCATTAATGTGTATAAAAGTGAAACCATAAAGAAAAGTCACCATTCAACTTCTAAATAGTTATGAATTTTATTCAAAGAATAAAGTCTGAAATCACAACAGCTAAACATAACAAAAGCCACAAAATAACATTTAGAAAATACAAAAATGCACCTTTAGAAACCACTGCGAATCAGTTAACAGTTCCCATCTAATCCTCCCTGCATTTTTCCAAGGCAGGAACAACAGATGTTCATTTTCATACAGATACATTTTACTAAAGAAAATGGGACCAGTTTATTAGTTATCCATGTTTTTAATTTCAAATTGCCTCAAACTGGTTTTTGAACCACAGAGCTTTCCTGACCGCTGAAATGACCCAGTACATCAATCTGGATTTAGATTAGAAAAATTAGCACACTTCATAGAATATTTTCAAACTCTTATAAAACAGACATGAGCAGTTTCAATGCCAAAACATCTGTTACTCAATATTTTCAGATTAGTTTTCTACTTCTTTGGTTATGAAGTAAAACATGTTCAGATGAATATATGAAATACACTCTTAAGAATGTGATCTAATAAAGGATTAAACTAATTTGAATTAAATTGGGATCCATCCATTTTCTTCCACTTATCCAGGGTCAGGTCACAGGGGCAGCAACTTCAGAAAGGAGGCCCAGACTTGCCTTTCTCCAGCCACTTCTTCCAACTCCTCCAGGGGAACCCCAAGGTGTTCCCAGGCCAGCCGAGACAGTCCCTCAAGCGTGTCCTGGATCTTCTCCGAGGCCTCCTCCCAGTGTGATTATTGAAGTGTTCTGCTGATTAAGTTATACATTGATTAAACTATGAGTAAATCTAACCTAAATTGAGGCCTATGTAGTAAAATCAGTTAAATTATGCTAGTTTTAATTCTAGCTTTAACTTTAGCACATGTGAAACTATTAGACTGATCCTATTTCAAATAATGTCCAAAGTAATGAACATTGAGAATTAGTCTTGTAGGGGTATTATAAATGTCATAAAATGGGAGAATTAAATTGTAGGGTGGTTTTATTAGTTTACTCTTCCAGAAAAGCTATTGCATGATTCATAGATAAATCTACAAAGATTTTTTTTAGAGCACTAGTCTGAAAAGAGATTGGGTTACTGGGATTAAATGGGGAAGATTATCAAAGATTGAAGATCTAGAATATGGGTTTGGAAGGCTTGGTGATGGGTCATCTGTCTCAGACTCTGCAGCCAAGGTTTACTGAGATTGGATCTTTACATCTACCAAACGTGATTAATGCATTACAATAAAATGGATGTAGATTAGTGTAATAAGAATCAGTTTGATGAAGCTACCAACTAAAGCAATGAAAAGGGTTGGGGGAGCTTCCACAACACAAGTTACACCAAGTATTGATATATTTACATGGTAAAATGGTATTGTAATGTGACACTACCAATGATGTCTACTGTTCATGCAAGAGCCAGAAGACAAGATGTCAAACTGATACAAGTGACCATCTCACAACCAATTGTCTATATATAATAAAACTCCAAGATGTGTGTAACTGACCTTATAATGAGTTTCAACCACACAAGTGGCAAGAAATGGACTTTGAGGGTACCAATTACAGATTTGGCTTTGGCCAATAGCTGGCTGCAAAGACCTCTGTGTGGCAAACAAAGAGCATCATGCAGTTTTGCATGGAAGTAGCAAAAATTGTCTTGGCTTAGCTTGATAACTGACTTTTCAGAGTGGGAATTGGACCCAGACATTTTACTCCAATGGAAAAAGCACCCAGTGAAGGCATTGCTCCATGTCCAAGTCCACGGAATGGCTAATGCCAAAGGTATTAAACTTGAAAAATGCAATGCAGAGTACAAGTGTCATGAATTGGATTGGGGTGCAGTGAGAAAGAAGTGATAGGACCAGGCTGAGAGATGGATGAAAAAAGTTGATTTTAATGAAAAAGCTATCTATAATAGATCCAAAACACAGGCAACACAGTTGAGCAGACGGTAAAGCTCTCACACTGGTAGCACTGGCTAACAAGGAACATATGATAAATGGACTGACTGGAACTACAACTTAAAGAACCTGACAAGGAACAAAGAAAACATGTGGGTTTAAATAAAGAGGGAATAAGATACACCTGGGAACAATCAAGGGGAGGACAGGACAACATGGAGACTCACTACTTAAAAAAACTAAAATCCCAACAAAAAGCACATCAAAACAAATTGAGTGCAGTTTTATTTGCAAGGTGCTCTGCTTACAGGCAGATTTCAATTGTTAAAAATCTGTTTACAGATAAGTGTAAGCATGATCCCAGATTGGGATCACTTCCGCACCTGGGTCAGTCCGATCACCTGTCCCTGCATTTAATTCCAGCCTACACCCCACACAGGAAAAATGTCCCAACCATCATCAAAACCATTAAATCCTGGCCCGAGGATGCGACAAAGCAGTTGCAGGACTGTTTCGACAGGACAAATTGGGATGTTTTTCAACATCAGGATCTGGAGGTTTTTACAGACACTGTACTTTGTTATATCAAGAACTGTATTGACACTGTAGCTGTGGATAAACGCATTCGTGTCTTCCCAAACCGGAAGCCCTGGATGACTCAGGAGGTCCAGCGACTGCTAAAGACCAGGAATACTGCCTTCAGGTCTGGGGACAGGACCGTCTATAGTACAGCCTGAGCTAACTTGAAGAGAGGCATCAGAAGGGCTAAGTCCGACTACAGGAGGAGGATAGAGGACTATCTTGAAAGCAACAACAGCAGGCAGGTGTGGCAGGGAATCCAGCATTTCACCAACCACAGGACCAACTTCGCAGCTGCGGAAGGCGACGCCGCGCTGGCAGAGGAGCTGAACCTCTTTGCCCGCTTCGATGTGAAACCAACAGAGGCAGCCACACTACATCAAGTGACCCACAACACCACACTCCTCGTCGTAGAGGAGCACGAGGTGAGGCGCACACTGCGGGCCGTCAACCCAAGGAAGGCTGCTGGGCCTGATGGCGTCCCTGGTCGTGTCCTGAAAGATTGCGCTGATCAACTGGCTGGAGTCTTCACCAGGATCTTCAACCAGTCCCTAGCCCTGTCTACAGTCCCATCCTGCCTGAAATCTTCAACCATAGTCCCAATACCCAAGAAATCTCGCATCTCCTGCCTCAACGACTACCGGCCAGTGGCGTTAACCCCTGTGGTGATGAAGTGTTTTGAAAAACTAGTCCGGGGTCATATCGCAGCACTTCTCCCTCCTGGCTTTGACCCCCACCAATTCGCCTACAGAACCAACAGATCCACAGAGGATGCTGTGACCACAGCCCTCCATGCTGCTCTGTCACATCTGGAGCGGCAGGGGAACTATGTGCGGATGCTCTTTGTGGACTACAGCTCTGCTTTCAATACTATCCTCCCTCACAGACTGGTGTACAAATTGGGGGAATTGGGCCTCCCTCACCCAACCCGCATGTGGATTACGAGCTTCCTGACCGACCGACAGCAGAGAGTCAGGGTGGGACAACACACATCCACTGCCCTTAGCCTTAGTACTGGCTCTCCCCAGGGCTGTGTGCTGAGCCCCCTGCTCCATTGTCTGTACACATATGACTGCACCTCTGCCCACCACAGCAACACCATCATCAAGTTTGCTGATGACACCACAGTAGTGGGGCTCATCTCAGGCGGTGATGAGTCAGCCTATAGAGATGAGGTGGAGCGGCTGTCAGTGTGGTGCAGGGAGAACAATCTGCTCCTCAACAGCACAAAGACAAAAGAACTCATAATAGATTACAGGAGGAAAAGAACGGACATCAAACCACTACACATTGGGGGAAAATGTGTGGAAAGGGTAGCTGACTTTCGTTTTCTGGGGGTCCACATTGAGCAGGGCCTCACATGGAACGTGAACACCTTCGAGCTGATAAAAAAGGCCCAGCAAAGACTTTACTTCCTGAGGGTTCTCAGGAAGAACAACATCAAGGAGAAACTGCTGGTGTCCTTTTACAGGTGCTCCATAGAGAGCATACTGACTTATTGTATCTGCGTATGGTATAACAACAGCACTGTGGCTCAAAGGAAAGCTCTACAAAGGGTTGTGAATACAGCCCAGAAAATCATTGGCTGTTCTCTCCCCTCACTGGAGGACTTGCAGTGACCGCTGTCTAAAAAAGGCACAACTCATCACAAAGGACACTTCTCACCCCGGATATTCTCTGTTTACACTGATGCCTTCAGGCAGACGATGCAGAGCAATCAGAACAAGAACCAACCGATTCAGAGACAGTTTTTATCCTACAGCAATAACAAAACTAAATGCAATCAAATAACCATTAATCATTATGAATGATGTGTGAGAATGTGGTTATTCTTATTATTTATTAGTTTTATTTTATCACCTACTTGTTATGTATTTCTTACAGTATATGTAAAGTGTGACACAAGTTCTCTTTTTTTAGCATATGCACTGACTTACGGCAATTTTTTAAATTTCTTTGTTCTTGTGACAATGACAATAAAGATTTATCTATCTAAGTAGAAAAATGGTTTGAAGTAGATCAAGACTGAATTAAATATTTTAAGTGTCATAACATTCAAAAATTTAAATCAACTGTTTAGAACAGCAATGCAATTTACTTTGAGGGATTTTACTTTTTAGGGACCTATGTCTTCCCATACCCATTAGTAGTACTTCGAATGGGCCACATTACTGAAAGTCACAACTACTGTGTATACTTTTGTTTCTGAACTCAGAAATAATGCTAATGTTAACAGAAAATAAAAGGCTTTGGATTTCATTAATGAATTGTGAGAATGTTGTCTAAAATTTATATCAAGTGTCCTCATATATGAACATAATTTTTCTCTACATCATGTAAAGCAAATTTTATGTTTGGGCTGATTGGGACCCAATGATAGCAAAAATCAAAGGATTTAATACTACAAGAGCTCGGGTCTTAGGAGGTTAAGGCTGTTTAGCAGACCTTTAAGCTGAAGATTTCCTGTAATTAACATTAATTCCTTTTGCAGTTAGGAGTGGAGCTGTAAGATTGAAGACAGAATACCAGTTGGCATGCAAGTGTGTGTATGTGTGGGAGGCTATTCCTCATAGAAGACTGGACTGCATTTAAGACTCCTGAGTCCTAGAGTCACCTTTCCCATGTGCTGTTCCTATAGGCGGAACCTGGGAAGGCTGATACGTACCGTGCCCCTGGTTTCAAAAACACGCTATCCGTTAACACCGCAAGGTGGAACTAGCATGCCCAGGAAGCAGAAGAGTTCTCCGTTGATACTCTGCCGGTCTGGTCTGTATTGGGTGCCAGCTGTCTGCTTGGTGGGGCGCTGAATCAGCCTGACAAAGCAAACTGAACACCAGCAGATTTCCACCAAGTTGTTACTACTCCCTCTGCCCTACTGTCCCATAAAAGGATAAAAAAAGGAGTCGTAGCAAGGCATTGCCAGCCAGTGACCCTCCCAAGAAAGGAGAACCGAGACCAGCCGCAGCAAGCTGCTGCCTTCCAGGTCTCCAGACACCTGCTTGGATTCAAAATGATCACTGTTGAAATAAAAGCTAAGAGCCATTCTAGTGCCATCATACACCGCAAGACCTCTAGAATGCTCAGTACATGTTCTTCATAAAGGGTACATGATCACTTTAACAAAGTGAGAAAACTTACCCAATGCAGCCAGCAGGTGAGTGTTATGTGATAAAGCTTTCAGCAGGCAGCAGTTCAAGAATGCACACTCCATTCTGACTCATGGTGCCGATTTTCTACATGTTTTCAAGCTCATTCTAAGCCATCTAGTTTGACAGAAGAGCTCATGTTGAGCGTAACAGTATATGGTTTGTTAGGGATTGCAGTAAGAAAAAGCTGAACTGAAAGCTAAAATCTGAAGGCCCACCATGCAATGCATTCTGGGTAATGTTGGCGGACATTTTAAAGTCCATTTCTAATGTTCAGAATGGCTTAACAGTTTTCTGGCACCTAGCAGAAGCTCAGAGATGAGATTTGAAGCTGAGCTGTGATTTCTTTCTTAAAAACGGAGTTTGAAGACAAATAAAATGAAATAAAACATATTTAAAAGAGCGGACTTTTAAAACAAAATTTCAGCATTCTAAGCAGAATTAGGATAAAACTCCTTCATCCAACAAATTCTCAGACATGACATTTTAAAGCTGAGCTGTGACTAATGTAAAAAAACACGGAGATAAAAACCTTTCATGACTGACTGGTACACATGTGCACTGAGTGTCTGTCATAAGTCCTTCCATTATTTCAAGTATTTGGATGATATTTGGGGTATAGGGTTAGTATTCAGAGGAGTTTAATCATTCCTTACCCTAAGTAACCACAATGCTTCAATAAAATTAGTCAACCACCAGTATACAAAAGGTTATGGCTGTGTAGAATTCCCATTGACCATAAATATGACATCCGTATGGCTGTATATGGGATTTCCTATGCACCCTGAATAAAACAGGCGTGCAGATCGATGGCCTCCGCAGAGAAAAAAGCAGCAAAAGAAAGCTGTCGCATGACTGACCGTGTGTGCGTTCATAAAACCATGAGTTTAATGTTATTTACGCAATTCTGTTTCTATTAAATCATGAGTGTATTTTGTTGATTTATTAGTTTATCTCACTGTTTTGTATTTAAATGAAGATATGCATAAGCAGCAGTTGTCTTAACAAAATTTTTTTATTACTGACAAGTGTACGTCAATTGTTAGTGTGGCTAATGTGCCTTTAGGGTGCCTGTTTTGTCTACAGAGACCACACACACACACACACACACACACACTCTCTCACACACACACACACACACACACACACACACACACACACACACACACACATGCTTCCATGTATGTACATTCTGGCAACCTTTTTATATAAAAGTGAACTTTGAATAGGACTCCTTGATTTCTTCTACATCCACACAAATATTTATAAGTGTTCTGATAAGGCACTGAAGCGATTGATGCCAGCTCAGATTCACAGTCTTCTCAACAACCAACCTTACTGCAGTGGACTTCTTTGACACCACAACCTTTAAAGATCCAAATTTCAGCACTACACACCAATTGGACCAATTCTAAGTTTATTTCAAACCAACTGATACACAAGCATTAAATCAAGTTTCCATCCAAAACAGAAGTTTGCTGGATTAGTTAAGTCACAATTATTGTAGTGTGAAGGTGCTGTTTGCAGCTTTGTCCAGCAGGGGGCAATTCATGTCCTTCTTAAGGAGATGCTTAAAGTAATTTTCTGAATCCAAACAAGAAGATGAAGCTGTGGGAGTTCCTTTTATCAGCAACTACTAATGTTAATCTGGCCCTAGATTTGAAGAAAACTTTTTATAGTTTCAATCTGTTAATGGAAGGTTGAAAGACAGGAGGGCCATATCTGCTTTCTGCAGGAGCAAAAATCTGAAGGATCATCTCGTTCATGCAAAGATGTTGCATGATACAAATAAAATCAGATTAAATAGCTCGATTTTTATGCATAATTTTGATCACAGTCTATAATGTGATGTCTTGTTAGGCTGAAGCAGCAGCGTGGAAGAATAAATAAATACTGCCACCTGCAGGCGAGAGTCAGCAGTCACTTAAACCCAAAGCTTTTGAAAATTTGTTTCAAACATTTTAAAACAAATTTGTCAAACTCAGAAATATATTAGATTTAACAAATTCAAGCATGTGCTGATTTTGCTTGATTTTCTGTGTATTCAGATTTATGAAAAACTGGAGGGACTTCAGTAATGGGTGGGATTGAATAGGCTTAAAAATTTCCACAATCTTTTAATGATGATTATCAGTGACTGTCGGTATTATGTTGATGTGTTCAAAATATAATAAGAAAAGATCAAGAATTGGTCATGTGTACTACATAATGGATCTGTTCAGGCTCAGATATCTTTCCTTTTTACACATCACTTCCAAACCCTCTTACCAATTAAGATCTAAACATGCTCCCTTGAAAAGAACATCTCATTTCCAATTACCACAAACTCACCATCTCCTCTGTAACGGGTGGTGTCAAGTAATTTGACCAGGTTTCAATTAAATCTTTTATTATGGGGGAGAGGAGTAAAAAACAAATGAACCTCCTCTTCAGCTCTCCCTGCACTCCAGCCTAAATGTGAGAATAAAAACAATGTTGAACCAAACTGCTGGATTAGCACCGGTTGTTCGCGCCAAACTACAAACTGAAAATTATAATAAAACTGGTTATAAAAACCCACAATGATGGTCAAAACTGCAAAATAACACATTAACAAACAACAATAAACATCATATAGTAAAACTTCTACATAAACCACAACATCCGTACAGAAAACAAAACTTATATCGCAGCAGCGCAGAACAACGCTGAGGTAAAAGGGGGAAGCGGCTGGACCGAGCTACGGAAGCCCAGGAGATACAAACGAGGCAGATTACAGAAAGGCGACCCCTGCAGGCAAAAACAACAAATAAAAATAACTGAATAAGCTAAAATTCAAAAATTCTCAATATAAAATGAATTAGAAATTTTATATATATATATATATATATATATATATTTTAAAGCACATCTGTAACTGTTACATCTGCTGATTTCCTCAGGGTTCAGACGTTCTGGTGATCTCATCCCAAGGACCAGATATACTGACTTGTGTTAGGGTTAAGAGGACAGGGTTTATTCTGTCCCCTCAGGGGGACAGGAGCTTCTCGGTCCGTCCTTCTCCATGCTCCATCAAACCGTGTTTGGTTATGGACACGTTCTTTACGTCTTTTCCCATAACGTACCTCTTCCCAATCACTCTGTTGGAACATTTTTTATTGTCTGATTTTAGTTCTTTATAACCCGGTAGGCTTTATTACTTAATCAATATTTTTTCAATATATGGGTTTTTTATATTTAATCTGTATATGTGTTATTCTTATTTATGAATTGCTTAGGCTTTTATGATTTTTTACCTGCTTAATTTTTTTCCATTAAAACTTATTTACCCCTCTCATAATGTCTTTTTGCCTTTTGTCCAGGCTCCCCGTTTCCCCCCATGACTTTTTGTAAATGTCCATTCTTATATTTTCAGTAAAATATTAATCGACTCTATGCCTCCGCTGCTCTGCATCTGGATCCACTATCTACCAATTCACATCGTTATATGTGAATTGGTAGATAGTTTTATGTATGATATTTAATATTTCGATTTACGTATTTCATTTAGAAGGATTGGGAATACTGTCATATTTAAAATATATTTATTTTTCTAGATTGACAAATTATTTTTTGAAAGTGAACTTGTAGCAGGTATTTATTAAACATACTTTTAATTCTCCTCAAATTCTGATTTACTTTTTGTTGTTGGATGAAATGTTCTAATATAAATGTCATATTTTCAAAAAGGGTTCAAATCAAAATCATAAGGGATGATTTTAGGAGGATAATAAGCATTACTAAAATCTATCTTAAGCTTTTGAAATAAAATACATTTGTCTGTTTATAGTTTTAAAAGACAATACAGACTACAAACATCAATATTTAATCGTGTTAAAGCTAGAATATGTTGTCAGCATAATTAAACCTTTAAAATATAATTTTATGCATAGCATCAAAATAAATAAAGCTGTGGAAAGAACAGCCTCATTGCAATCAGACTATTTTAGAGATTGGATTTATAATAATGAATTTTATGCTATGCACATATGGATATGATGAGATCGTGTATATATCTGTTCTACACACACTTCTGGTTTTATCCTAAAGAGCCTCAACAAGCAGCGGGACATTAAAAAATGAGTGGGAAAACTAGCATAGCTGCAGATTAAAACTATTTCAAAGATCACAAGTTAAAATGACTCGATAAAAATGAGTAATAGCTTATTTCTGCCAATAGGTGGCGAAATTTCTTTGATTAAAACCTCTTAACCTCTGACAAAGTTTAATATACTATAAATAAAACAAGTTCAAAAATGGAACATTTATGCCGTTTGAAACCTATAAACGATTCAAGGAGACACAGTAAGTAGTTACATTTTTAAATGATGTTATAAGGAACTAGAGCTTTAAACAGTTTGGAAGCAACGACAACTTAGTTGCTGCTTTTACCGCAACAGAAAGAAAAGGAGAAAGACTGAAGGCAACACGGCAACAAGTGAGGCTGTTAGAAGGTAAATTACGCAACGTCTGCGTGGGGCCGGAGGATAATGAAAGTGGGACTGAAGATGTCGCGATTGTCCCTCCTGTGGGTGGAAATCCTCACGTGTGCGCGCAAACAAAACACTCGGGACAGACGGAGCGGCTTCAGACGCCTCCGACTGAGCTGCTGGGTGTGAGAGCGGACTGGACGCGTGGCGAGTCCGTTTCTCTGCTGTGCGCTGATTTGACAGATCATCAAGTGAAGGCGGTGTGACCGAGACGCGACTTAGAGATGAACTTTTATCTGGCGCAATATTTTACGCAGTGCTGGATCAGGCGCTGGCTGATGACTGGAGAACGTTAGTCTCAGTTCCTGCTGCTCTTCTGCATGTTTGGGAATGACTGAGTGGATTTCTGCCAGTGTCTGCTGGAGCAGCGGTTCATGATCCCCCGGAACTTGCAAACGTGTGAGCTGAATGTAGCTTTAATTTATTTCTGTGTGTAAATTAATTAACCCAATATTCATATTTGAACTAAAACTTGGAGGCAGAATGAGCTTCTACAGTTTGGCGTTGTCATTGGTTGCGTGCGCTGTGTACGTGCGCAGCAGCGCCACGGAGACTCCGAGCTCATCCCGGGAGTCGTGCGCCTCCTGCGGCCTCAGGGCGCCGGATCAGTCGGAGAGGGTGAACATCGACTTCGTGGAAGCAGTGAAGCGGCACATCCTGAATCGTTTGCAGATGCGGGAAAGGCCGAACATCACACACCCCATCCCAAAAGCAGCCATGGTGACAGCACTGCGGAGGCTGCACGCCGGCAAAGTGCGTGAGGACGGCCGGGTGGAGATCCCCAACTTTGACGGCCAGGCCGCCTTTAGCAACGACGTTCAGGCAGAAACCTCGGAGATCATCAGCTTTGCCGAATCAGGTAATAATTCATTGCGCATGTTTGACTCGACCCCTACGTGACCCCGTCACCTTTATTTCATGAAAGTCGTGCAACAGGTGAAGTAATGACCCAACATCAATCCTAAAGGATTACATTTTATTTCCAAGGCTTAATCCTGTCTGGGTTATGGACACAATGGATACGGCAGTCACAACAACAACAGTTTAAAACGGCCATAAACTAATGAGATCGTGTGGAGTCATCATTTTTATCCTCTTATTACATCACGGCTCCCTCCTGTAAATCCAGGGACTGCTTCTAAATCCCCCGTTTTAGTCTGATGAAAATCAAAATGAAATCAAACTAAAGCCAGGTCCTTAAATTACCTTGATGTGCTAAGCAGAGGATGCAAAATCTCTGAATCAAATTTCATCTGTGAAGTTCTGCTTCCACTCATCAGTGCAGGGCATAAATACCTCTTCACATAAACACCAAGTCCTTTAATTGGCCATTTATCCATTCCTTTAAGGTGAATCTAATTATCTGAACTCTTGCTCAGTCCCAGGCGCCTAAAATCTTCTGTTCCCAACGGATCCACTAATTGTCAGCCAGCTCCAGCAGAACAGTGTGTTTGACACAAACTATTAGTTTAAAGGAAAGAAAAGTTGTAATTAAAGGCACCAGCATGGACCCAGAGCCAGCTAATTTCCCGCTGGCCCGGCTGCTACAATTAGTCTGAATGAACTGTGAGCTCCTGCATTGCCAATAGGAATGATCTGAATGCTTTCCTGACAGGAGAACAAAAGCCAGGCAATTATTGTAAGAGTGTGAAGTGTTCCTGCTGAACACATCGTGTCACAGATACAAGGAAAAAGTAGGCAAACAAAAGAATTTGCTTGGAATAATGCATGAGATATATGAGATCCAGCAGCGTTGTATTGGAGGGAGTGTGGGTGGAGGGCTGTGCTGATGGGGTAATATTGTGTGTGTGTGTGTGTGTGTGTGTGTGTGTGTGTGTGTGTGTGTGTGTGTGTGTGTGTGCAAATATTGCAGCATTGAAAAGAATGCTTTTGTCATTCTAAAGGTTTGTTGGCCTCCTTTGATTCTTCTTGTTTTTTCTTTCCCTGAGCCCCATTCTTCCTCACACCTTTGAGCCTTTGTGTGGCATTGTACCATAAAACTGGCTTGGGTCCCTTCTGCCCTGGACCCCATCTGCCTCATGGCCAGTTGGCTCAAACCCCTCCTCTCCTCAGATGCGATGTTGCCAGCCGGGGCATGGCCCGGCACTGGGGTCTCCACGATGCTCTGAGGCCAGGGTGCAGGCTTGGTTTTGGGCAAGGTTGGCTGAGGGGGCAGCTGTTTTGCCAACAGATGGATGTGGATAAGTTTTTCACTTGCTTTGTGTTCATATGGAGCTCAGAGGTCAGCTGAAGTCCTCCGCCTCCCCACAGCACAGGCTGAACTGTAGCGTCTTTGTGACGTCTTTGCGGTTTGCAGTGGTTACTGCTTTGCCAAAAGGCACTGGAGCAGGTGAGGTGAGTCGATGCCAATCTCCCTTTTTACCCTGCAATGCACCATGTGTCTTTGCTGAGGGATTCGATGTCCCGTATTCACAGGAGCGAAGCGAGAAGCACAAGAGAGGGAAAGAGGTGAACGAGAGAGGTCAGCAGAGAAGTTCAACTCCTAACTTCTCAATTGCCCCTTTTAGCTCTTTGAACCCCATGAAACATTCAGACGTAAGACCTCATTATAGGAGGTAATTACTGGTTCATCCAAAGGATAACGCCTTACTCCAAAACATTTTTTTCATGAGAAGATGTCGCTCATGGCACACTTGGAACAGGCGCAGTCTGTGTCTCAGCGTCGCAGATTTAGTTCAGCTATTTTAAATTGTGTATATATTCTTGTTTAAGGTTTTTGTGGGATATCAGCACTTTTCCTTTCTGGAGAATTTCTGGAGAAGTGAGTTTCAGGCCTTAGAGACAGATTGACCCTTATTCTGCCCTGGGTTTCTGATTAATTGTTTTTTTCCTACATTTGATGGATTGAATTGGAGGTAGCTACAATTCAATCTTCCTACTTGTCTGGGCTGTCATGTTGGAGGTTTTTTGTCTTGTAAAGTGTCTTGAATTTGAATTTATTTAATAAGAGGCAATGCATTTTGATCACTCTGAGTAAATTAAACAGTCATGTAAATGTGCCAGATTTAGCCGCAAGAGCAAATTTTCATGGAAAAATTAAAAAAAGAAAACTAACACGCATATGGACAAATAATTGATTATAATTAACAACATTGCTTCAAAGTCACAGTTTACATGCTTTTCTAAAAATGTCCAGTGAAGTTTTTCAATTTTATTGGTACTTTATGCAAAGAGTTTGATGCTCAGACTGAAAACTCTGACTGACCAGAGGAGCTTCTCTTAAATTAGATTTTATTGTCCTCCCCACTAGCTGCTCTTGCAGCTTTGATTTTATTCAAATAACATTTTTAAAAGGCAGTGGGGGTTAGGGTATCTGAACAGATAAACATTGTCTCAAGTCAAAAAGCTAAAATACATTTTTTTATAAAATTTTCTATGTCTGCTTATAAAGTTTATTGGTTGAAATGTGGTCCAGCTAGTCAAACAATAAGTTATGTGAGAATTAATTTAGGCATTTCAGTATTTGAAGTTTCTACTGTCAGATTATTTCTGATATTTCTAAAGTGACATGCTGAATTAATTTTATTTCTAATTTGTTAACATGACTTTTATATGAAAGTTGTGAATCTGGAACACTTTACACTTTGGTACTGGTGACCGAATCTGCTTCTCTGTGTTTTGAATTGGTCTTATAAGAATAAACTGAATTCAGCTGAACTCAATGTGGAGCAGATATCTGACAGCCATGCCTGGGCATTCGGGGATCTGAAGAGATGAATCTTAGGCTACGTTCTCCCTCCACAGTAGCTCTCAGCTCTGCTTCACCCTGAGCAAGGTGGTGCAGGTGGAGACACGCTGGAGCGGCTCCTTAGCATCCCAAGCCCACCCAGGTGTCCCTGATCATCACTGACAACTTCCTCTCCAGCGCAGGTCAGGTGAGGCGTGTTGGGGCCAGAACCTGGTTGTTTGTGAGGCTGGATGAAACAAGAACCACATTAAAAAAGACAAATAAACCCAAAAGTTACTGGGAAGGAATTTATTGACCTGTTTGTAATGAGCTGTTTTTAAAATCGTTCTTGAGGACTTCAAACCAA
>NC_088831.1:46266546-46289311 GCF_904066995.2 Poecilia reticulata
ATGAAAACATGACCTGAAACATCATCATGATGAAAACATGACCTGAAACATCAACATGATGAAAACATGGCCTCAAACATCAACATGATGAAAACATGACCCGAAAAAACAACAATAATAAAACCTTGCCTGAAACTTCCAACATGATGAAAACATGACCTGAAACTTCATCATGATGAAAACATGACCTGAAACATCAACATGATGAAAACATGACCTGAAACATCAACATGATGAAAACATGACCTGAAACACCAACATGATGAAAACATGACCTGAAACTTCATCATGATGAAAACATGACCTGAAACTTCAACATGAAGAAAAAATGACCTGAAACATCAATCATGATGAAAACATGACCTGAAACATTCAACATGATGAAAACATGACCTGAAACAAGATTCCATCATGATGAAAACAAGACCTGAAACCTCCACATGATTAAAACCTTACCTGAAACATCACATGATGAAAACATGACCTGAAACATCAACATGATGAAAACATGACCTGAAACATCATCATGATGAAAACATGACCTGAAACTTCAACATGATGAAAACATGACCTGAAACATCATCATGATGAAAACATGACCTGAAACATCAACATGATGAAAACATGACCTGAAACATCAACATGATGAAAACATGACCTGAAACATCATCATGATGAAAACATGACCTGAAACATCATCATGATGAAAACATGACCTGAAACATCAACATGATGAAAACATGACCTGAAACATCAACATGATGAAAACATGACCTGAAACATCAACATGATGAAAACATGACCTGAAACATCATCATGATGAAAACATGACCTGAAACTTCAACATGATGAAAACATGACCTGAAACATCATCAATGCATGATGAAAACATGACCTGAAACTCAACATGATGAAAACATGACCTGAAACATCAACATGATGAAAACATGACCTGAAACTTCATCATGATGAAAACATGACCTGAAACATCATCATGATGAAAACATGACCTGAAACATCAACATGATGAAAACATGACCTGAAACATCAACATGATGAAAACATGACCTGAAACATCATCATGATGAAAACATGACCTGAAACATCAACATGATGAAAACATGACCTGAAACATCATCATGATGAAAACATGACCTGAAACTTCAACATGATGAAAACATGACCTGAAACTTCAACATGATGAAAACATGACCTGAAACATCAACATGATGAAAACATGACCTGAAACATCAACATGATGAAAACATGACCTGAAACTTCAACATGATGAAAACATGACCTGAAACATCATCATGATGAAAACATGACCTGAAACATTAACATGATGAAAACATGACCTGAAACTTCAACATGATGAAAACATGACCTGAAACATCAACATGATGAAAACATGACCTGAAACATCAACATGATGAAAACATGACCTGAAACTTCAACATGATGAAAACATGACCTGAAACTTCAACATGATGAAAACATGACCTGAAACTTCAACATGATGAAAACATGACCTGAAACATCAACATGATGAAAACATGACCTGAAACATCATCATGATGAAAACATGACCTGAAACTTCAACATGATGAAAACATGACCTGAAACATCAACATGATGAAAACATGACCTGAAACTTCAACATGATGAAAACATGACCTGAAACATCAACATGATGAAAACATGACCTGAAACATCAACATGATGAAAACATGACCTGAAACTTCAACATGATGAAAACATGACCTGAAACTTCAACATGATGAAAACATGACCTGAAACTTCAACATGATGAAAACATGACCTGAAACATCAACATGATGAAAACATGACCTGAAACATCATCATGATGAAAACATGACCTGAAACTTCAACATGATGAAAACATGACCTGAAACTTCAACATGATGAAAACATGACCTGAAACTTCAACATGATGAAAACATGACCTGAAACATCAACATGATGAAAACATGACCTGAAACTTCAACATGATGAAAACATGACCTGAAACTTCATCATGATGAAAACATGACCTGAAACATCAACATGATGAAAACATGACCTGAAACATCAACATGATGAAAACATGACCTGAAACTTCAACATGATGAAAACATGACCTGAAACATCAACATGATGAAAACATGACCTGAAACTTCAACATGATGAAAACATGACCTGAAACTTCAACATGATGAAACATGACCTGAAACACCAACATGATGAAAACATGACCTGAAACTTCATCATGATGAAAACATGACCTGAAACTTCAACATGATGAAAACATGACCTGAAACATCATCATGATGAAAACATGACCTGAAACATCAACATGATGAAAACATGACCTGAAACACCAACATGATGAAAACATGACCTGAAACTTCATCATGATGAAACATGACCTGAAACTTCAACATGATGAAAACATGACCTGAAACATCAACATGATGAAAACATGACCTGAAACATCAACATGATGAAAACATGACCTGAAACTTCAACATGATGAAAACATGACCTGAAACTTCAACATGATGAAAACATGACCTGAAACACCAACATGATGAAAACATGACCTGAAACTTCATCATGATGAAAACATGACCTGAAACTTCAACATGATGAAAACATGACCTGAAACATCATCATGATGAAAACATGACCTGAAACATCAACATGATGAAAACATGACCTGAAACACCAACATGATGAAAACATGACCTGAAACTTCATCATGATGAAAACATGACCTGAAACTTCAACATGATGAAAACATGACCTGAAACATCAACATGATGAAAACATGACCTGAAACATCATCATGATGAAAACATGACCTGAAACATCAACATGATGAAAACATGACCTGAAACACCAACATGATGAAAACATGACCTGAAACTTCATCATGATGAAAACATGACCTGAAACTTCAACATGATGAAAACATGACCTGAAACATCATCATGATGAAAACATGACCTGAAACATCAACATGATGAAAACATGACCTGAAACATCAACATGATGAAAACATGACCTGAAACATCATCATGATGAAAACATGACCTGAAACATCAACATGATGAAAACATGACCTGAAACTTCAACATGATGAAAACATGACCTGAAACTTCAACATGATGAAAACATGACCTGAAACTTCATCATGATGAAAACATGACCTGAAACATCAACATGATGAAAACATGACCTGAAACATCAACATGATGAAAACATGACCTGAAACTTCAACATGATGAAAACATGACCTGAAACATCAACATGATGAAAACATGACCTGAAACATCAACATGATGAAAACATGACCTGAAACATCAACATGATGAAAACATGACCTGAAACATCAACATGATAAAAACATGACCTGAAACATCAACATGATGAAAACATGACCTGAAACATCATCATGATGAAAACATGACCTGAAACTTCAACATGATGAAAACATGACCTGAAACTTCATTATGATGAAAACATGACCTGAAACATCATCATGATGAAAACATGACCTGAAACATCAACATGATGAAAACATGACCTGAAACATCAACATGATGAAAACATGACCTGAAACATCAACATGATGAAAACATGACCTGAAACTTCAACATGATGAAAACATGACCTGAAACTTCAACATGATGAAAACATGACCTGAAACTTCAACATGATGAAAACATGACCTGAAACTTCAACATGATGAAAACATGACCTGAAACTTCAACATGATGAAAACATGACCTGAAACATCAACATGATGAAAACATGACCTGACCCATGAAACAACCAACCACATGATGAAAACATGACCTGAAACTTCATCATGATGAAAACATGACCTGAAACTTCAACATGATGAAAACATGACCTGAAACATCATCATGATGAAAACATGACCTGAAACATCAACATGATGAAAACATGACCTGAAACATCAACATGATGAAAACATGACCTGAAACATCAACATGATGAAAACATGACCTGAAACATCAACATGATGAAAACATGACCTGAAACTTCAACATGATGAAAACATGACCTGAAACATCAACATGATGAAAACATGACCTGAAACATCATCATGATGAAAACATGACCTGAAACATCAACATGATGAAAACATGACCTGAACTTCACCATGATGAAAACATGACCTGAAACATCAACATGATGAAAACATGACCTGAAACATCAACATGATGAAAACATGACCTGAAACATCAACATGATGAAAACATGACCTGAAACATCAACATGATGAAAACATGACCTGAAACTTCAACATGATGAAAACATGACCTGAAACATCATCATGATGAAAACATGACCTGAAACATCAACATGATGAAAACATGACCTGAAACATCAACATGATGAAAACATGACCTGAAACATCAACATGATGAAAACATGACCTGAAACATCAACATGATGAAAACATGACCTGAAACATCAATATGAAGAAAAACAAATGATGAAAACATGACCTGAAACTTCAACATGATGAAAACATGACCTGAAACTTCAACATGATGAAAACATGACCTGAAACTTCAACATGATGAAAACATGACCTGAAACTTCAACATGATGAAAACATGACCTGAAACATCAACATGATGAAAACATGACCTGAAACATCAACATGATGAAAACATGACCTGAAACATCAACATGATGAAAACATGACCTGAAACTTCATCATGATGAAAACATGACCTGAAACTTCAACATGATGAAAACATGACCTGAAACATCAACATGATGAAAACATGACCTGAAACATCAACATGATGAAAACATGACCTGAAACATCAACATGATGAAAACATGACCTGAAACATCAACATGATGAAAACATGACCTGAAACTTCAACATGATGAAAACATGACCTGAAACATCAACATGATGAAAACATGACCTGAAACATCAACATGATGAAAACATGACCTGAAACATCAACATGATGAAAACATGACCTGAAACACCAACATGATGAAAACATGACCTGAAACTTCATCATGATGAAAACATGACCTGAAACTTCAACATGATGAAAACATGACCTGAAACATCATCATGATGAAAACATGACCTGAAACATCAACATGATGAAAACATGACCTGAAACTTCATCATGATGAAAACATGACCTGAAACATCAACATGATGAAAACATGACCTGAAACATCATCATGATGAAAACATGACCTGAAACATCAACATGATGAAAACATGACCTGAAACATCAACATGATGAAAACATGACCTGAAACATCAACATGATGAAAACATGACCTGAAACATCAACATGATGAAAACATGACCTGAAACATCATCATGATGAAAACATGACCTGAAACTTCAACATGATGAAAACATGACCTGAAACTTCATTATGATGAAAACATGACCTGAAACATCATCATGATGAAAACATGACCTGAAACATCAACATGATGAAAACATGACCTGAAACTTCAACATGATGAAAACATGACCTGAAACATCAACATGATGAAAACATGACCTGAAACATCAACATGATGAAAACATGACCTGAAACTTCATCATGATGAAAACATGACCTGAAACATCATCATGATGAAAACATGACCTGAAACATCAACATGATGAAAACATGACCTGAAACATCAACATGATGAAAACATGACCTGAAACATCATCATGATGAAAACATGACCTGAAACATCAACATGATGAAAACATGACCTGAAACATCATCATGATGAAAACATGACCTGAAACTTCAACATGATGAAAACATGACCTGAAACTTCAACATGATGAAAACATGACCTGAAACATCAACATGATGAAAACATGACCTGAAACATCATCATGATGAAAACATGACCTGAAACTTCAACATGATGAAAACATGACCTGAAACTTCAACATGATGAAAACATGACCTGAAACTTCAACATGATGAAAACATGACCTGAAACATCAACATGATGAAAACATGACCTGAAACTTCAACATGATGAAAACATGACCTGAAACATCACATGATGAAAACATGACCTGAAACATTAACATGATGAAAACATGACCTGAAACTTCAACATGATGAAAACATGACCTGAAACATCAACATGATGAAAACATGACCTGAAACATCAACATGATGAAAACATGACCTGAAACTTCAACATGATGAAAACATGACCTGAAACTTCAACATGATGAAAACATGACCTGAAACTTCAACATGATGAAAACATGACCTGAAACATCAACATGATGAAAACATGACCTGAAACATCATCATGATGAAAACATGACCTGAAACTTCAACATGATGAAAACATGACCTGAAACTTCAACATGATGAAAACATGACCTGAAACTTCAACATGATGAAAACATGACCTGAAACATCAACATGATGAAAACATGACCTGAAACTTCAACATGATGAAAACATGACCTGAAACATCATCATGATGAAAACATGACCTGAAACATTAACATGATGAAAACATGACCTGAAACTTCAACATGATGAAAACATGACCTGAAACATCAACATGATGAAAACATGACCTGAAACATCAACATGATGAAAACATGACCTGAAACTTCAACATGATGAAAACATGACCTGAAACTTCATCATGATGAAAACATGACCTGAAACATCAACATGATGAAAACATGACCTGAAACATCAACATGATGAAAACATGACCTGAAACTTCAACATGATGAAAACATGACCTGAAACATCAACATGATGAAAACATGACCTGAAACTTCAACATGATGAAAACATGACCTGAAACTTCAACATGATGAAAACATGACCTGAAACACCAACATGATGAAAACATGACCTGAAACTTCATCATGATGAAAACATGACCTGAAACTTCAACATGATGAAAACATGACCTGAAACATCATCATGATGAAAACATGACCTGAAACATCAACATGATGAAAACATGACCTGAAACACCAACATGATGAAAACATGACCTGAAACTTCATCATGATGAAAACATGACCTGAAACTTCAACATGATGAAAACATGACCTGAAACATCAACATGATGAAAACATGACCTGAAACATCAACATGATGAAAACATGACCTGAAACTTCAACATGATGAAAACATGACCTGAAACTTCAACATGATGAAAACATGACCTGAAACACCAACATGATGAAAACATGACCTGAAACATCAACATGATGAAAACATGACCTGAAACACCAACATGATGAAAACATGACCTGAAACTTCATCATGATGAAAACATGACCTGAAACATCAACATGATGAAAACATGACCTGAAACATCAACATGATGAAAACATGACCTGAAACTTCAACATGATGACAACATGACCTGAAACTTCATCATGATGAAAACATGACCTGAAACACCAACATGATGAAAACATGACCTGAAACTTCATCATGATGAAAACATGACCTGAAACTTCAACATGATGAAAACATGACCTGAAACATCAACATGATGAAAACATGACCTGAAACATCATCATGATGAAAACATGACCTGAAACATCAACATGATGAAAACATGACCTGAAACACCAACATGATGAAAACATGACCTGAAACTTCACCATGATGAAAACATGACCTGAAACTTCAACATGATGAAAACATGACCTGAAACATCATCATGATGAAAACATGACCTGAAACATCAACATGATGAAAACATGACCTGAAACATCAACATGATGAAAACATGACCTGAAACATCAACATGATGAAAACATGACCTGAAACTTCATCATGATGAAAACATGACCTGAAACATCAACATGATGAAAACATGACCTGAAACATCAACATGATGAAAACATGACCTGAAACTTCATCATGATGAAAACATGACCTGAAACATCAACATGATGAAAACATGACCTGAAACATCATCATGATGAAAACATGACCTGAAACATCAACATGATGAAAACATGACCTGAAACATCAACATGATGAAAACATGACCTGAAACATCAACATGATGAAAACATGACCTGAAACTTCAACATGATGAAAACATGACCTGAAACTTCAACATGATGAAAACATGACCTGAAACTTCATTATGATGAAAACATGACCTGAAACATCATCATGATGAAAACATGACCTGAAACATCAACATGATGAAAACATGACCTGAAACATCAACATGATGAAAACATGACCTGAAACTTCAACATGATGAAAACATGACCTGAAACATCATCATGATGAAAACATGACCTGAAACTTCAACATGATGAAAACATGACCTGAAACATCATCATGATGAAAACATGACCTGAAACATCAACATGATGAAAACATGACCTGAAACATCAACATGATGAAAACATGACCTGAAACTTCATCATGATGAAAACATGACCTGAAACATCAACATGATGAAAACATGACCTGAAACATCAACATGATGAAAACATGACCTGAAACTTCATCATGATGAAAACATGACCTGAAACATCAACATGATGAAAACATGACCTGAAACATCATCATGATGAAAACATGACCTGAAACATCATCATGATGAAAACATGACCTGAAACATCAACATGATGAAAACATGACCTGAAACTTCATCATGATGAAAACATGACCTGAAACTTCAACATGATGAAAACATGACCTGAAACATCATCATGATGAAAACATGACCTGAAACATCAACATGATGAAAACATGACCTGAAACATCAACATGATGAAAACATGACCTGAAACATCAACATGATGAAAACATGACCTGAAACATCAACATGATGAAAACATGACCTGAAACTTCAACATGATGAAAACATGACCTGAAACTTCATCATGATGAAAACATGACCTGAAACATCAACATGATGAAAACATGACCTGAAACATCAACATGATGAAAACATGACCTGAAACTTCATCATGATGAAAACATGACCTGAAACATCAACATGATGAAAACATGACCTGAAACATCATCATGATGAAAACATGACCTGAAACATCAACATGATGAAAACATGACCTGAAACATCAACATGATAAAAACATGACCTGAAACATCAACATGATGAAAACATGACCTGAAACATCATCATGATGAAAACATGACCTGAAACTTCAACATGATGAAAACATGACCTGAAACTTCATTATGATGAAAACATGACCTGAAACATCATCATGATGAAAACATGACCTGAAACATCAACATGATGAAAACATGACCTGAAACTTCAACATGATGAAAACATGACCTGAAACTTCATCATGATGAAAACATGACCTGAAACATCAACATGATGAAAACATGACCTGAAACATCATCATGATGAAAACATGACCTGAAACATCATCATGATGAAAACATGACCTGAAACATCATCATGATGAAAACATGACCTGAAACATCATCATGATGAAAACATGACCTGAAACATCAACATGATGAAAACATGACCTGAAACATCATCATGATGAAAACATGACCTGAAACTTCAACATGATGAAAACATGACCTGAAACATCAACATGATGAAAACATGACCTGAAACATCATCATGATGAAAACATGACCTGAAACTTCAACATGATGAAAACATGACCTGAAACTTCAACATGATGAAAACATGACCTGAAACTTCAACATGATGAAAACATGACCTGAAACTTCAACATGATGAAAACATGACCTGAAACTTCATCATGATGAAAACATGACCTGAAACATCATCATGATGAAAACATGACCTGAAACTTCAACATGATGAAAACATGACCTGAAACATCAACATGATGAAAACATGACCTGAAACATCAACATGATGAAAACATGACCTGAAACTTCAACATGATGAAAACATGACCTGAAACATCATCATGATGAAAACATGACCTGAAACATCATCATGATGAAAACATGACCTGAAACTTCAACATGATGAAAACATGACCTGAAACATCAACATGATAAAAACATGACCTGAAACTTCAACATGATGAAAACATGACCTGAAACATCATCATGATGAAAACATGACCTGAAACATCATCATGATGAAAACATGACCTGAAACTTCAACATGATGAAAACATGACCTGAAACATCATCATGATGAAAACATGACCTGAAACATCATCATGATGAAAACATGACCTGAAACTTCAACATGATGAAAACATGACCTGAAACATCAACACCCGTTTCTATCAGGTTACACTGAAAAAACAGACTGAAGCTTAAAAAATTAATTCATTTGTTACATAAAGTTTCTCAGACTTTAGTTCAGTTTGTTTAACTTCATATAAACTTATTATATCTATACTTGGATAAACTTGGTTACTTCTAAAAACTCACATTCTAAGTTGGATCATCTATTTTCTTCCTTAGCGTAAATAAACCAAAACGTTCTCTGTCACTTTACAAACGGCCTTTTAGCTCAGACCTGTAAGAAATAATTATGTTTTCCCCAAACTAAATATTTACAAATAAAACATTTAGCTCCGTTTGTAATCTGTGTGTAATATTTATTTGCAAACCGAACTGAAACATAAACTTTTCTGGAGTCTCTGCCAGCTTTGCTGCTCAAGATCAGTCACATCTGTGAGTCAGGTCTGGACTTTGACTAGGCCACGTTAACACATGGATCCATTCTATGGTGCAGATCAGCTGCTCTTAGCTGGGCTGACACTGGGTGACTGCAATGGATTCATTTTGAGGTTTCGGAGCAAAAAGGGCTTAATAAACAAAGGCACACCACACTTTTCAGATTTTATTTGAAAAGTTTGTGTTGTTCTGTCCCATCAAAGCCAGTAAGGCTGAAGTTTAAGGTCAGAGCGAAACAAAATGAGGAAACGATGGAGGGAAAGAAACGATGGAAAGAAAGAAACGATGGAGGGAAAGAAACGATGGAGGGAAAGAAACGATGGAGGGAAAGAAATGATGGAGGGAAAGAAACGATGGAAAGAAAGAAACGATGGAGGGAAAGAAACGATGGAAAGAAAGAAACGATGGAGGGAAAGAAACGATGGAGGGAAAGAAACGATGGAGGGAAAGAAACGATGGAGGGAAAGAAACGATGGAGGGAAAGAAACGATGGAAAGAAAGAAACGATGGAGGGAAAGAAACGATGGAGGGAAAGAAACGATGGAGGGAAAGAAACGATGGAGGGAAAGAAACGATGGAGGGAAAGAAACGATGGAGGGAAAGAAACGATGGAGGGAAAGAAATGATGGAGGGAAAGAAACGATGGAAAGAAAGAAACGATGGAGGGAAAGAAACGATGGAAAGAAAGAAACGATGGAGGGAAAGAAACGATGGAGGGAAAGAAACGATGGAAAGAAAGAAACGATGGAAAGAAAGAAACGATGGAGGGAAAGAAACGATGGAGGGAAAGAAACGATGGAGGGAAAGAAACGATGGAGGGAAAGAAACGATGGAGGGAAAGAAACGATGGAGGGAAAGAAACGATGGAGGGAAAGAAACGATGGAAAGAAAGAAACGATGGAGGGAAAGAAACGATGGAGGGAAAGAAACGATGGAGGGAAAGAAACGATGGAGGGAAAGAAACGATGGAGGGAAAGAAACGATGGAGGGAAAGAAACGATGGAGGGAAAGAAACGATGGAGGGAAAGAAACGATGGAGGGAAAGAAACGATGGAGGGAAAGAAACGATGGAGGGAAAGAAATGATGGAGGGAAAGAAACGATGGAAAGAAAGAAACGATGGAGGGAAAGAAACGATGGAAAGAAAGAAACGATGGAGGGAAAGAAACGATGGAGGGAAAGAAACGATGGAGGGAAAGAAATGATGGAGGGAAAGAAACGATGGAAAGAAAGAAACGATGGAGGGAAAGAAACGATGGAAAGAAAGAAACGATGGAGGGAAAGAAACGATGGAGGGAAAGAAACGATGGAGGGAAAGAAATGATGGAGGGAAAGAAACGATGGAAAGAAAGAAACGATGGAGGGAAAGAAACGATGGAGGGAAAGAAACGATGGAGGGAAAGAAACGATGGAAAGAAAGAAACGATGGAGGGAAAGAAACGATGGAAAGAAAGAAACGATGGAGGGAAAGAAACGATGGAAAGAAAGAAACGATGGAGGGAAAGAAACGATGGAGGGAAAGAAACGATGGAGGGAAAGAAACGATGGAGGGAAAGAAACGATGGAAAGAAAGAAACGATGGAGGGAAAGAAACGATGGAGGGAAAGAAACGATGGAGGGAAAGAAACGATGGAGGGAAAGAAACGATGGAAAGAAAGAAACGATGGAGGGAAAGAAACGATGGAAAGAAAGAAACGATGGAGGGAAAGAAACGATGGAAAGAAAGAAACGATGGAGGGAAAGAAACGATGGAGGGAAAGAAACGATGGAGGGAAAGAAACGATGGAGGGAAAGAAACGATGGAGGGAAAGAAACGATGGAGGGAAAGAAACGATGGAGAAAGAAAGAAACGATGGAGGGAAAGAAACGATGGAGGGAAAGAAACGATGGAAAGAAAGAAACGATGGAGGGAAAGAAACGATGGAGGGAAAGAAACGATGGAAAGAAAGAAACGATGGAGGGAAAGAAACGATGGAAAGAAAGAAACGATGGAGGGAAAGAAACGATGGAGGGAAAGAAACGATGGAAAGAAAGAAACGATGGAGGGAAAGAAACGATGGACAAACGTCTTCAATCCGTCTGGAGAAATGAAGCAAAACCTGAAGTAGAAAGAAGGCAGCTTCTTCATCCATCCATCCATCCATCCATCCATCCATCCATCCACCTTCCATCCATCCATCCATCCATCCATCCATCCATCCATCCATCCATCCATCCATCCATCCATCCATCCCAGCTGTTTGGTGTCCAGGAGCCATTTTGTTGATCCCAGGCTGGGATTTCAGGGACAGAGAGAACAAAGTGGACCCAGAAGGCCCGGTTCTGTCTGAGGGAGGCCTCAGCGTTTGGCTTCCAGCCGCTCTAATCCCTCAGATTATTTCATGACCAAAGTCCTTGTTGTTCCCCTCTGGCCGACCCGCCGCTTTCTCCAGGTTTCCTTTCAGAAAAAACGTGAGGAAAATGTTCAGATTCACTCCATCATCTGAGGGAGAACGACCAGAACCGGGCCGCTCCAGGTGCTTCCAGGTGAGTCCAGGTGTTTCTCCAGTCCAGTTCCTTCCATTAAAACCAGTAAATAGAAGCAACCTCTATTGCCCCGCAGAGGGAAACTCGGTAGGGCAGAAATGGGCGGGGCCTATTTCACTGGAGGATTAAACTGGTATTCAGTTTCAGCTTCAGATTTACGAGTTATTGGGCAAAACCTGTCCTGT
This sequence comes from Poecilia reticulata, assembly GCF_904066995.2. Classification (NCBI taxonomy): domain Eukaryota; kingdom Metazoa; phylum Chordata; class Actinopteri; order Cyprinodontiformes; family Poeciliidae; genus Poecilia; species Poecilia reticulata. Next base: position 46,279,960 of record NC_088831.1, read on the forward strand.
GCTGCAGCGCCCCCTAGGCATGAACATTAATAATAATGAATAATAATAATAATAATTATTGTGTCCCAATGATCCTAGGAGCTATGCTGTCTGGGGCTTTATGCCCCTGGTCACCCAAGGCAGACAGGTACAAGGTGAGGAACCAGACAAAGTGCAGCCCGAAGACCCCTATGATGAATACAAACTTTGGACTTCGTTTTCCCTCGCCCGGACGCGGGTCACCGGGGCCCCACTCTGGAGCCAGGCCTGGAGGTGGGGCACGATGGCGAGCGCCTGGTGGCCGGGCTTTTACCCACGGAGCCCGGCCGGGCTCAGCCCGAAGAGGAGACGGGGTCCCCCTTCCGATGGGCTCACCACCTGTCCGAGGGGCCAAAGGGGTCGAGTGCATTGTGCTATGGGCGGCAGCCGAGGGAGGGGACCCTGGCGGTCTGATCCTCGGCTGCAGAAGCTCTTGGGACGCGGAACGTCACCTCTCTGGTGGGGAAGGAGCCGGAGCTAGTGTGCGAGGCTGAGAGGTTCCGGCTAGAAATAGTCGGCCTCACCTCGACGCATGGCTCTGGTTCTGGAACCAGTCTCCTTGAGAGGGGCTGGACGTACTTCCACTCTGGAGTTGCCCACGGTGAGAGGCGCCGGGCTGGAGTGGGCATACTTGTTGCCCCCCATTTGGGCGCCTGTACGTTGGGGTTCACCCCGGTGAACGAGAGGGTAGCCTCCCTCCGCCTACGGGTGGGGGGACGGGTTCTGACTGTTGTTTGTGCTTACGGGCCGAACAGCAGTTCAGATTACCCACCCTTCTTGGAGTCCTTAGAGGGGGTACTGGAGAGTGCCCCTCCTGGGGACTCCCTTGTTCTACTGGGGGACTTCAACGCTCACGTGGGCAATGACAGTGAGATCTGGAGAGGCGTGGTTGGGAGGAACGGCCCCCCCGATCTGAACCCAAGCGGTGTTCTGTTGTTGGACTTCTGTGCTCGTCACGGATTGTCCATCACGAACACCATGTTCAGGCATAAGGGCGTCCATATGTGCACTTGGCACCAGGACGCCCTAGGCCGCAGTTCGATGATTGACTTTGTCATCGTCTCATCGGATTTGCGGCCGTATGTCTTGGACACTCGGGTGAAGAGAGGTGCGGAGCTGTCCACTGACCACTACCTGGTGACGAGTTGAAGAAGAAGAAGAAGCCGGTTCTCCTCGGTTCTGACCCGGTTTTGAAAGTTAAAGTATCTTAAATATCTTAAAAAGACAGAAGTGGAAGAAGAACAAATCTCTGAGGACCTTAAATACATACAAATAAATAGATTTTATATCATAAAATGTGTTAAATCTGCATTCAAGACTTCAGCGCAGTGCATCAAGTGGAGGACCAGACTTTGACTAGGCTGTTGACTCCTGCTGTGAATCATTGTTTGGGTCGCTGTTCTGCTGATGACTCCATATTTCAGGAAACAGGAAACGTCCTCCTGTGGCTCCAGTTACTTCCTGTCCTCTGAACGATGACTCAGCGTTCAGCAGCAATGGAACAATAAAGTTTCAACAACTTCTCATGATGAGCCAGAGTCACCAAACCCTGGAGTTTTCCTGAGCAGAATAAACCCAGTCCGGTTTGGACCGCCATCAGAACCGGGTCACAGGAAGCTGAACTTGCTCTGACCCAGTTATCTTTCTGAACTCTCTCCCAGTTTTCCATAATCCCAGTTTAACTCTGAGGATTTTCCCAGGATTAGCTCGGCGTGGTGATGGTTCTGACCCGGTTAAACCTTCAGAACCTTTTGGATCCAAACAGGTTCTCCGTCCAGCAGTTCCTGTCTCCCACTGCTAGATGACTTCCTGTTTTCTGTCCAATCAGAGCCCAGACATGCCTCAGGTCGCATGTTTTTCATATTTCCCATCAGCCACTAAAATTTCAGGATTTTTCAAGATGGCTGCCATTTATTTGAGCCTTTTAAACAAATTCTTGCCATGAAATGGTCCCCATTTTCATGACTCATGAACTTTATGCCACATCATCAGTCCAAACAACATTAAAGTGATCAAATGTAACAGAATCAGATGTTAGTGAGTCTCAGAGCAGGAGAAGAAGAGAGGTCCATGCTGTTAGCGTTAGCTTCGGCTATCAGCATCTGCTATTTTTCATGTGCTTAGTGGTATAGCATTAGCTTCTGCTAGCTGATTCTACTGCAAACATTTATTCTTCATTACAACCATGTCGGCCATTTTAAAAATGGCCCCCAGAAAAAGTAAACACAAAACCAGGAAAATCTGATGTTTCTGGTTGTCCAATCACGTAGGCTGATTGGCTATGATAGACGATTTTAGTACAAAACGATGTATTTTCTTGAAAACATAATCAGTTACAGGATTTGAGCCAAAACTAAACTCTCCTTGTCGGCCATTTTGATTTATTTCAAAAGAATCTCATCTGTACCTCGTTAGGTCAGGATGTTTAAGGTTTTCTGAATATTCATTGGGCCAGCAGGCGGTTCTGCTGCCCGGCCCGGTTGGTTTCAGGACGTATGGTGCTGTGGGCAGCAGAACCGCCTGGCATCAGACGCTCGTCGCTGATTCCAGGGAAGCCAGAAAGAAGGAAGACGAAGAAGCATCAACATTTCTTCTGATATATTCCACCTGATGGAAACGACCAAACCGCAGGAGAAGCTGCTCTGAATGAACGTGAGACGACCTTTGACCTGCTGGGAGCCTCATCTGCTCTACATGGCAGCGACCTGCAAATCTGGACAATCCAGAGAAAATAACTGGATTTTTCCAGCTTGGTTTAGGAGCCAGATCAGGTTTCAGGGAGGAGCTGCAAACGGAAACATTTTCAAAATGTGATTAAAAACATGTTAAATAATTTAAAAGTATTTAGTTTAATTAAAAACATGTTAAATAATTTAAAAGCATTTAGTTTAATTAAAAACATGTTAAATAATTTAAAAGCATTTAGTTTAATTAAAAACATGTTAAATAATTTAAAAGCATTTAGTTTAATTAAAAACATGTTAAATAATTTAAAAGTATTTCCTCAAAGTTCTCGATCTGATCACAGAAACAAAATAAAGTAAAACAACTACATTTCCCATGATGCAACTGCAGTTTTCTGTAGAACCATAAAAACAAACAAATGAACAATATTCATTTCTGATATTTAAGAAATGTTACTTTACACATTTTATTTCCAGTAAATATTTCATATTTTGCTATAAAATATAAAAACTTTTAAACTTTTGACCTGTTTTCCAGTCAGACTGAAGTGAGATTATCTCAAATCTTTATTTTCTGTTTTCATGAAATAAATGTGTTATTTTAAACTCCTATAGAATCAGGAGACAAATAAAACTGGAAACTGGCAGGAAGAGTAAATCATTTATTTGATAAATATATTTTTAATCATCCTGAACATTAAACATTTTTCTAATATTTGATTTCTGTCTACAAGTTTCTCTGTTGACCTTTGACCCTGAAGCTCCTCCCTCTTGAGGTGGTTCTGGCTCTCAGGTCCATATCGGGTCAGAGGTTCCTGGTAGTCTGTGGCGCCCCCTGGTGGCCGGTTCAACACCGGCCATTGTAAGTGGCAGGTCAAAGGTCAACCGGGTGACTGGAGGCCCCCCCCCCCCCCCCGGTGGGCGGAGCCAAGCTTCAGCAGCCGACCCAGCTGAGGCAGAACCAGGTGCTTCACCCGGGACGCAGTGATGCATGCTGGGAGATCTGGCCTGGAGGAAGGAGAAGTCAGACCAGAACCAGGATCAGAACCAGAACCAGGACTAGAACCTGGACTAGAACCTGGACCAGAACCAGAATCAGGACCAGAACCAGAACCAGGACCTGAACCAGGATCAGAACCAAGACCTGAACCAGGATCAGAACCTGGACCAGAACCAGGACCTGAACCAGGATCAGAACCAGGACCAGAAACGGGTTCCAGTTCTGGTCCGGTTCTGATGTTGGAACCTAAAAAATAAAAGCTGAATCTGAAAAGTCGCTCTGAACTTTTTTGTTGTTTTAAACATTTTTAAAATTTCAAATAATTTTCTCGGTTTATTTTTTTATTCCATATTTTCCGGTCGGCGTGTCTCTGGATCCAGGGAGGTTCTGGGATCAGAACCAGAATCCTGATCAGGATAAAATCTCTGGATTTCGCTGAGAGGTCAACAGCAGGAGAGCCAATCAGGAAGCAGAGTTGGGGTTACCTGGCGACCCGGTGGAGGCAGGCAGGAGGGCGGCGGCCCCCTGGGGTCCCGGGCCCCTCGGACCCCCCGGGGCCCTGCAGCCTCCTGGACAGCATGGACAGGGAGTCCATGTAGAGGAGGCGGCGGCTGGACCTGATGGGACAGAGGGGACAGATGGCCAGCTGAGGACAGAGACACGAAAAGGAGACGCATCGAACCCAAGCAGGCTAATGATGCTAATGATGCTAATGATGCTAACAGAGCAACAGCAGAAACCTGGTAAACATGCTATTCATTCACAGCAGATGTTCTAACTGAATATATTACATACACATCTACAAATACTTAGCATGCTAAGTAGACATTTAGCTGAGCTAAGGCTTTAGCTAGGAAGCCAAATAGACATTAGCATTAGCACCTAGCATGTGCTCCAGCCCGTTCTAAACAAAATGGTGCTGGTATACATCAGATGTTATAAAGGTGTAATAGCAACTCAAATGAAAATATTCAAACACGTATCATTAACAATATAAATAAAAGGATTACAAAACTTGCTTCTCTCCAAAGAATCAAATAACAAAAGGGAAGATAAAATTAATAACTAGATATTAATGATAGTCCTGGAGGACCCTGAATCACAGAAGAAGAAAGAGGCGGAGCTGGAGGACCAAACAGAGGAAGAGAAGAAGTCAGGCAGAAACAAATGAAGAAGACATTTTAATATACAACTGTTAATACAGACCTTCTAATTCCTGTTAGTGCTCATTATAATCATTAATGTAGTCATTAAATAGATTTATATTAGTAAATTATTTAGCTACACATTTATAGCTTAATATTTAGTGTGAATTTAGTTTTCTTTGTTTTCTGCTTACTTTCATTTGCTGTTTTATTAACATAACTAAGCTAGTTGCCTAAAGTATTGCTGTATTTTCCCCCTGAACTGCTGTAATCATTTTTTATTATTGTTTTTCTCCCTCATTAGTTGTGAAGTTATTTTTTAAACTGTGAAACTTGGATGGATGGATGAATTCATGCAGGGATTTACTGTAAGGACAGTTTTCTTCTTTATTCTTCCATTCATTTCAGTGTATGGACACGTTCACCGCTGATGCAGAAGATTCAGGAAAAAACCTTTAAACAAACCCAAACTAAAAATTACTAATCTGTATAAATTAATTTCACTCAACTACACAGGAAATAGCAAATTATATAGATAATACCAAGCAGCCCATCATGAATTAAACATTCAGAATAATCAAAGTTAAATAAACAAGTAACTAAACTTACGATGACTTTAAACTTAAAGTGCATTTCAAGTTAATATTTTTCTTTACATTTCATACATTTTTCTTAACATATAAACTGCTTTTCAACATTAATCATAAATATTATAAATTTAGCTTCAAGTTATTCTTTGAAGTTGATGATAAATCAATTCAATCATAAACGTCCATCAGTCAACTGAAGGCAAAGCGTCACCATCAGGTGTTAATGATCTGATGTTCCTCCAATCACTGTTCATGAAGCTCCACGTTTCTTCTTCAGGTTCGTTTGTGTTTTTATGATCATTTTTACCAGAAATGTTTCTCCATATAGTGACGTGTCTGTTGTTGTTCCGCTTCGGGAAGCAGAGCCGCAGATCCACAGCTGAAGGAAACCAGAACCGGCCCGGTGGGTCCGGCTGACCGGTGTCCAGTTGCTGCTGCTGGTTTTTGGTTGCAGGTTATTTTGTTCTCTTGGTTTGAAGTTTCAGGTCAACCTTCCTGTCGTCTCGATTCTTTGTGGCTAAAATAAAAACTCCAGTTTCTTCTTCTTCTCTTGGCGCCTGCTGGGTGCCGGCCGCCGTCCAATCAGGTCAGAGCGTTGTCACTTCCTCTCCAGCAGCTGGACTTTGTCTGGTTCTGCTGATTGGTGGAGCCACCGACAGCTGAACACAGCATGACGCTACCACTACCATGCTTGGTCTGTTTTACCGCAGCAGCTTCTTCCTTTGTGTGGACGTATAATAATAATAATAATAATAACAATAATAATAATAATAGATCATTAAAGGTTTTAAATGAAGGCAGGTTGTATGTGTTCATGAGTTTCCAGCAGATTTAAATTTGTTTTGGTTAAATCCCCCCCCCTCTGCTCCTCCAGGGATGAGGGTGAAAAGACAATGAATGGATGAAAATGTGCTCGTTCTGCCCCCTGGTGGCCGCCTGAGGAACCAGCAGCTGCTGATTTGACTCTCAAAACAGCAGCTGCTGGTTTCAGCCGCCGCCCCGCTCAGCTCAGCTCAGCTCAGCTCAGCTCAGCTCAGCTCAGTTCAGTTCAGCTCAGTTCAGCTCAGCTCAGTTCAGCTCAGCTCAGCTCAGCTCAGCTCAGTTCAGCTCAGCTTCCTGCTGCTCCTGCTGCACAGAAACCACAGAAGAAGAAACTCCAGGAGGGACGAACGCCGCACGTAGAACCAGGAAGCATCAAACCCGATCATCAACCTTCATCTGAGATTATAATCTGGATGAATCATTTCCAGGTTTAATGAGACCGAAAGGAAAAACTCAGTTTCTGTAACATCTATTCATCTAGATCCAGATTCCTCTTGGCCTGGCCCTGCAGAGGTCAGAGGTCACACACTTCCGGTCAGATTTAGTTCCTCCTGCTCCTCATGGCTACGGAGAGAAATTTGCTCCAATATTATTTTAATTAAAGAACACGTTTCAGAAATTTAAATAAGAATTTAAAAATGAAACTTTATCAAACTTCTTAATCAAAACACATTTTTATGCTACAGTCGAACATCATGTATGCAGTTTGATATTTAACTTCTTCTAATTATTTTGTCAGATTTTGTTCAAATGTTTTTTGAGACTTTTTCCAAACTGACCGGTAGAAATACGTCACCTAGAACAGAGGAGCAGAATCTGACAAACACAATCTGAAAACAATGCAGTTCATCAAAAACAATGTTTACAATCATTTCTAAATTAAATGTGAAATTAAAAAAGGAGGGAATAATCTCATGAAGCCTGAAGTCAGACGCTGACCGGCGAATATTTTAAATATGGTTCCAGAGAAACACGTCGAGTTTTTAAAAGCTGAAGATGTTCTGGTGTTTCATGAAGGAGGAACGTCTCCAGGCGCCGCCACGTGACCTCTGACCTCAGCTCCTCATGCAAACTTCTTCCAAATCAGCCGCTGACTTTGACTGACAAATGTTTCATTTCCATAAGAGAAGAAGAAGGAAGCGTGTGGAGGACAGACCGCCGGCGGCGCACAGCAGGGCAGAGCGTTTCCTCCTCAGGACGGATTCATTTCCATCATCCGAGTTTATTTCACAGGTTGAAGATTTTCAAAGGTAGATAAATATTCCATCATTATTCGTTTATTCAAATTCAAAATATTTTGACACAAATTGTCTAATCAAATGAAACAGAAAAGGTTGATCCAGTCAAACTACGTCAAAACAAACTGAACATGGAAATGATCCAAAAATCAGATAAACTGGATTTAAAGGACAATCCAGAAACTGTAATTAATGTAATTAATGGTTAAATGTAGGGAAGTGAAATCTAAAGAATGATTTAAACTCTCAGCACGAGAAAAGAGAATAAAACCAGATTCATTAAAAACATCCATCATTGTTTCTATGTTTCCTGAAGCTTTAATGTTTTTAAAGTTTTTGCTTTGCAGAGCCATGAGTCCGGCGCCGCGCCTCGTCGTCCTGCTGCTGGCGGCTCGGATCGCAGGTAAAACATCAGATCTGCTTTTCGGACGGTTTCCCTTCATTCAGCAGTTCATTCACTGATCGACAGGCTCCTCTGGAAATAATCTCATACTAATATTATTGATCAGGTATTGCAGCCTGTCGGCTGCAGGGCTGATTCTATACGGAGGTAAATTGGGGACGAAAAGTTTGTTCAAAAGAAAAAACAAAATCAAACTGGAAAAAAAAAAATTATCCAAACTAATTTTCAGATTCAAGATTTTATTTTTGATTTGCAAAACTTTTTTTTGTTTTCAGATAAAAATAGTTTCTCAGTTTCAAACAGTTTTTCTTTTGAACAAACTTTATGGCCCTTATTTACCTCCATACTTTAAAACGCCTGGGGCCTCATGCATGAAGCTGCGTGCGCACAAAATAAGTGCGCTCCTATATTTTACACAAAAGTCGGTATGTATAAAAATTAACTTTGCTTCAAAGTTTGCGTAAATATACACACATTAAATATACACACATTAAATATACACACATTAAATACACACACATTAAATATACACATTAAATACACAAATTTTGTCGCTGGTGTGAAAATGTGCGGCAGCCACACAAACACATTCTGTGGACAACATGAAACTACTGTCGTGATAAACGATAAATCAATTAATCGCACGATAAATTAAACATATCGACCTCATTTTAATTATCGGCTTATCGTCTCTTTTCTCTTTCTGTTGATGACGCTGAATGAAAAAGGCTCCTGCTCTCCACTGACCCTCCCTTCCTCATTTCCTTAGTCTAATGTCCAGTGGACACGACACGAGCTGTCGGCCCGTTTTCAAACTGAGACACATTAGCCGACAGAAATCCCAGGTAAAACGGTTTGATCGGTTTGATCGGTTCGTCGTGCCGTGTGGTGTCCAGCCACATGGGCACTAAATAACGGCTCCAAGTCCCGTTAACTGATTTTAAACCAGGCATCAATCAATGCTTTACCAGAATCTACCTGTGATGATGTGGCTCAGCGTAAAGTCCTGACTGAATAAAATCATTATAACTTATTTATGTCACGTTAACGAAGAACAGCTGAAAACTTACCGGGTTCATCAACTGCGGTAGTAATTTGGCTCCAACTCCTCTCCTGGTCGTTTCTATATTCTTTGCACGAAACGTTGAATAAATATTAATGTTGTTTCCACATATCATCTCTGATGTCCGCTGGACTTCGGGTTGCGCCGTGTCAGCGGTTTGGGATTCCCCTCCATAATTTCCCCTCAGAAAGCAGGAGGAGAATCCGCGCTTTCTGATTGGCTACCTGTCACATTCAGCGTTAAGCTCCCAGCTGGGGAAAATCCCCTGATTTAGATCAGAGCAGCTGACGATCTACTGTTACACACCACACACTGCAGGATGATCGGTTACAAAACCACCAGCGAAAACTAGGGGCAAAAAATGGTGTAGTGTGAATTATTGCATCAGG